>NC_045445.1:20425962-20438568 GCF_002776525.5 Piliocolobus tephrosceles
CTTTTTTTTTTTTTTTTTTTTTTAGATGGCGTCTCACTCTGTCACCTAGGCTGGAGTGCAGTGGCGCAATCTCGGCTCACTGCAACCTCCACTTCCCGGGTTCAAGCGATTCTCCTGCCTCAGCCTCCTGAGTAGCTGGGGTTACAGGCACACACCACCACGCCTGGCTAATTTTTGTATTTTTAGTAGAGACGGGGTTTCACTATGTTGGTGAGGCTGGTCTTGAACTCCTGACCTCGTGATCTGCCCACCTCAGCCTCCCAAAGTGCTGGGATTAGAGGCATGAGCCACCGCGCCTAGCCTTTCTTCTTTCCTTTCCTTTTCTTTTCTTTTCTCTTCTTTCTTCTTTCTTTCTTTTTTTGATACAGGGTCTCACTCTGTTGCCCAGGCTGGAGTGCAATGGTGGGAACATGGCTCACTGCAGCCTTGATCTGGGCTCAGGCGATCCTCCCACCTCAGCCTCCTGGGCACACTGAGTGCCCTCTCACTAACCCAGCTATTCCCTGGGACACACTCCCAGAATCCACCAACTAAAGTGATAACACCTAGCACAGCAGGAGACCATCAGGACCCTGGGACTTCAGGCACGCACCACAATGCCCAGCTAATTTTTTTTTTTTTTTTGAGAGATGAGGTTTCACCATGTTGCCCATGCTTGTCTTGAACTCCTGAGTTCAGGTGATCCTCCTACCTTGGCCTCCCAAAATGCTAGGAGTACATGTGTGAGCCACCAAGCCTGGTCATTAATATTTCTTTAGTTACATATAATTTTGCCTTGTGTTTTAAATCAATGTTCTTAATCATGTTATCCTTATTATTTTCATGGATATCCTTATCATGCTTATCCTTCCATCCCTAATTTTACAGAGTGTGTATTCAATGTTATGATTTGCTCTTTTGGATATCTCTTGGAAATGATTCTTGATACATCAGGCAAACATTTATTAAGCTTCTACAGTATGTCAGATACTGCGTGAGAGTGCTGGAGAGATGAGGATGAATAGTGTTACAGGCTAGTCAAAAGAAGGACAAGATGGCAACCATGACAATACAGCATGACAAATGCTAAAACAGATAGAATGCAGTTTAACCAAGAGCTTCCTAACTGATACCGCTGACAGATTGAGTCGGGGTTGCAGGCAGTGCTGATATTCAGCAGGTACACACCAGAACAGCTACACCCTTAAAATACTGAAATACTTCCATAGTAAATCACTATCGCCCTGAGCGTACCCTCTCACTGACCCAGCTATACCCTGGGACACACTCCCAGAATCCACCAGCTAAAGTGATAACACCTGGCACTGCAGGAGACCATCAGGACCCTGATGTAATGCTGCTGCCCAGTGTCTTTGGTCCATCCCTGTGCTTTGCCACTTGGTAAACACTATGAATAGCATACCTGGTTATAGATCTGCCAATATATCCATCCCCTCAACTATTAGGGTGGCCAGTGGGCTTGGGACAGCCAGAAACCCTTCTCTCCACCTCCAGCTAAGAACAGCCTCATTTTCATATCTCAGTGGCCCTTACAAATATTTTTATTTTCTTTCTTTTTTTTTTTCCTCTTGAGGCAGGATCTCGATCTGTCTCCCAGGCTGGAGTGCAATGGCAGAGTCATGGCTCACTGCAGCCTCGACCGCCTGGGCTTAAGTGATCCTCCCACCTTAGTGCCCCTGAGTAGCTAGGACAATGGCCGCAAGCCACTACTCTCGGCTAATTTGTATATTTTTTGCAGAGACAGGGTTTCACCATGTCGCCCAGGCTGGTATCAAACACCTGGACTCAAGCCATCTGCCCATCTCGGCCTTCCTAATTGCCGGGGATTGCAGGCGTGTGCCACCGCACCCAGTCTCATTTTCTATGTATGCCACAAAAATGTTGAGAAGGACTGATTTAACCTATGGTTAGCATTATACTAGTAGACTGCTTTAGGCTGAACCATTGTTGCTTTCTGAGGATTAATTCTTTTTGATTGTGATGTTTTGCTCTGTTCAAGCTTTGCTAAACTATGTTTGCTTGTATTTAGGCTAAATTTTTTGGACCTGTCAACTATAATATAGTCTACATTTGGTCTCCGGTTTTCATGTTTTATGTTTATCAGGTTTGGGGATCAGGACCACATTTGTTTCGTGGGATGAAAGGCACATGCTTAACTTTTTCTGTGTTTTCTCCTTTGAAGGTTTAAAATTACTTATCATTGGGTTTAGGAACTTTGTGTGACAGTTTCTGAATTTATTCTTCAGTTATTAATTTATCAGCTTTTCTACTTGTGGTATGAATTTTAGTATTTTACATTTTTGTAGACAAAAAGGATCTATTGCACTATATTTTAAAAATTTATTAGCATACAATTGTGCATAGCATTTTCTTACAATTAAAAAATATTGTTTATACTGGTTGTTATATCCCCTTTCTCATTTCTAATTTTATGTATTTTTCTTACATAGATTTGCCAGAGTTTTATCTACTTTATTAGCCCTTTCAAGCAGCCAGCTCTTGAATTTATTTATTAATTCTATTGTTTTTACAACCTCTAATTTATTTATTTTTGCTTTTATCTTTATTATTTCCTTCCTCCTATTTTCCTGCGCAACTTTTTGCCATTTTTGGAAAAGGTTAAGTTCAATGTTTAGTTTATTTTATTGGCCTTAAATTTTAATAAGGAGAGGTAAAGACCACATCGTTGTATGTGTGTCAAAAGCCTCTTTCTCTGAGCTTGATAGATGCTGGAGGAAAAAGGGAATGAGAACTGCCAGGAGTCCAAAGTCAAAAGAGTATGGCAGTGAATGCTCCTCCACAAGTCGCTCATGTCAACCTTTTCCCAAAGCATTTCTCCACAGTGGGGCAGTAGGGAGTAAGAAGTGTTGCAACTAGCTTTCCGGAGAGGCAAAGGTATTCTGCTATGCTCTGAAACCTGTGCGTATGTTACCTTGGGAGTCCTCCACCCAGCCTGCCTGCTGCGGGTGCCGATGCGTGCTTGTAATTCTTGTTCTCTGGTGTTGGCTTTTTCTGAGTCTTGTTTTCCTTTCTGTTCGTCACAGTAGTTAGGTAGCTCAGCTCTCCAGACTGCTTGTATTAACTAAGCCAAAATCGCCTGACTCCCTTCAGGGGTCAGACAGAAGAAGCCTTTGAGCTTTGAGCTCAAGCTGGCACAACATGGCTGCTGCCACTATCACCACAGCTCCCTCCTCTTATCTGGCTCAAAGGTTTTGGCATTAGAGGCTTAAGGCATAGATTGGCTGTCTCATGGTCCCAGGAGGAGTTGATGGGAAATGGCCTGTGTGCTTAAATTGTTTTAGAGATGTGGGGGTTGGGGAGGAAGAAAAGGAGGAGGAGGAGAAGGGGGAGGAGGAAGAAGAAGAAGGGTAAAAAAAAAAAAAATGGGAGTAGCCTACAAAGGAAGGGATTCCCAGGGGAAGAGGAAGCAGGTGCAAGGAAGGCCCATGCTTTTCTTCCCAAAGCTCAGGCATCCTGCCTCTGAGTCTCCCCCTTCAAAAACATATTTCTTCCACCCTGGCTCTTGTTATGAATCAGTAGGGGGCAGCAGTCCCAGTTTTAAGTGTAATTATAATAGGAGGTACCCATGGCCTACAAGGCCCTATAAGATCTGATACTTCCCATAGGCCCCTTCACTTCCTATGCCCCACCTACATTCGTCTTCTTTTTGATCCTTAAGCCTGCCAAACCCTTTCCCACCTTTGTACTTTCTAGTACCTCTGCCTGAAACATGCTTCCTCTGACTTTCTCATGGTTGGTTGTTTCTCATAGTTTAGGTCTCAGCTCAAATGAATTGTCACCTACTTGCAGACGCCTTCCCTGAGCACCTTGGCCTAACAAAGCACTGCCCCCAACCCCAAGCTACTCTCAAACCCATTCTTTTTGCTTTCTTTTCTTCATAGAAATTCTTGTTTTCTTCTCTGTTTTTTTCAGCAACCAGGTCTTGCTCTGTCACCCAGGTTGGAGTGCAGTGCCACAATCATGGCTCACCACAGCCTTTAACTCTGAGACTAGCAATCCTCCTACCTCAGCCTCCCAAGTAGCTGAGACCACAGGTGTGAGCCACCACACCTGGCTAATTTTTGTACTTTTTGTAGAGACAGGGTTTCACCGTGTTCCCAAGGCTGGTCTGGAACTCCTGACTGCAAGCAATCACCCCATCTCGGCCTCCCAAAGTGTTAGTATTATAGACATGAGCCACTGCACCTGGCCTTGTCTGTCTCTTTCACCTAGTTGTAAGCTTTACTAGGCCAGGGAGTCTTAACTGCCTTGTTCACTGCTGTATGCCCAGGTGCTCATAACCAGTGTTAGCACATGGTAGACATTGGATAAATCTGTTTTGAAGGGATGAATGAATCAATGTGCCAAGCATTAGGCTAGGTGCTGGTGGCACAAACCCAAAAGGAGTTCATAGAACAGTGGGAGAGAAATATATATAAGTGAATCATTGTTAAATAATGGGAGGCATGTATACTGTACCAATATAGGCTTCACCTCTGTATTCAGACCTGACTGGTTTAAATCCTGGCTCTACCATTTACTAGTCACATGACCGTGGGTGATTGCTCAATCTCTCTGTGGCTCACTTTCCTTATTTATAAAATGAAAATAATAATACCCCATGGAATTGTTAGGAACATTATATGAGATGATATAAAGGGTCAATACAGTGTTTGATAAATGGGAGTTACTGTTACTGAATCCCTAGAGTGGTATATATAGAGTATATTGCGATTCTTTTTTTTTTTTTTTTTTTTTTTTTTTGCTTCTGCCTATCTTTGGTTCCGACTTCTCTAATGGAGAGCAGTCCAGATCTAGAGCTGGAAAGTGCTACTCTGAGAGGGAGTGGTGCCTCCTACTTTCCATTCCATCTTACAAAGACAGGCCAGTGTAGGGAAATTAATTCAGGCCTTTAAAAACTGATAAATGAAGAGGCACCTACTGCTAATATTTCAATCAAGTATCAAGATTGAACTGATTAAAAGAGGATTCAAAAGCTTCCAGTTGATGGACGCTGTATTCCTTTACTATTGTCATGTAAGACATCATATTTTTTTGTTTATTTGACCCCAGTTAGCCCATATTACTAATACTTTAAGGGAAAAATGTCCTATTTTGTACACTGTTATTATGCATTAATTTGAGAGAAATGTATTTCAATGCACTTGGCATCTTTTTGGCTCTCCTTCATAATTATGGGACTAATTAAACATATACTTGTAAGCAATCAGTGTTGGGGCTGAAAAGGGATTATAGGGATTATTCAGGTGGATCCTTCATTTTTTAGAGGTGAAACAGGCCCAGTATCTCGCTTGAAGACATATGGCTTGAAGAAAGCAGTGTTTTAGAAAGTTTAGTCTGGTAGCACAGCAGAAAACCGCCATTGGCCTGCTACCAATTGATCCTCCTCTTTTCTGTGCTGGCCCTGCTCCTTCTGTTCCTGTTTCATAATTCAGCAAAGTAATTGAGTGCCTAGTGGTTGCCACATCCTCTGCTAGGTACTGGATATGAGCAGTATATAAATATGGCTGCAGTTGTTGTTCAGCCAGCAGTTGAGGAGAAAGACAGATAAATAAATAAGCAATAGGGGACATACAGGATATTGGGGGGAACCCCTAGGAAGCTTACTTAAACAGTTCTAGGTGGGGTGGGGATGGGAGAGGGTGATCATCAAAGGCTTCCAGGAGGAAGTCTTGTCATTCCATCTAAACTACAGGGCTGAAGTTTGAATGAGACTTAATCACGTGAGTAGGGGGTGGAGAAAAGGGATGGATTACTGACAGAAGGATTCCCTGTGCAAAGGCTGGGCGATGAAAGAGAACATGGTGCGGCCATAAAACGGATGAAGCACTGATCCATGCTACAACATGGATAAACCTTGAAAACATTATGCCAAGTGAAGGAAGTCAGACACAAAAGACCACATATTGTATGATTCCATGTATATGAAAAGTCCAGAATAGGCAAATCCTTGGAGATAGAAAGTAGATTAATGGTTGCCTAAGGCTAAGGGGTGTGAGGCTTCTTTTTGGGGTAATGAAAATGTTCTAAAATTGATTGTGGTGATGAATGCACAATTCTGTAAATATACTAAAAGCCATTGAATTTTACAGTTAAATAAGAGAATATGGCATGCTGTAGAAATAAAAAAAAAAAAACATATGATGTGGCTAGAGAAGGAGGGGACAGAGAGAGAGAAGCAAGAGATAAAGTTAAAGAGAGAATACTACTACTAAAAGCTAATCTTGGCAGGGCGTGGCGGCTCAGACCTGTAATCCCAGCACTTTGGGAGGCTGGGGTGGGTGGACCACTTGAGGTCAGGAGTTCAAGACCAGCCTGGCCAACATGGTGAAACCCTGACTCTACTGAAAATACAAAAATTAGCCAGGCATAGTGGCGGCTGCTTGTAATCCCAGCTATGTGAGAGGCTAAGGCAGGAGAATCGCGTGAACCTGGTAGGCGGAGGTTGCAGTGAGCCAAGAGTGAGTCACTGCACTGCAGCCTGGGTGACAGAGTAAGACTCTGTAAAGAAACAAAAACAAAAACAAACAAAAAACAACAACCCCGGAAGGTAGGTATTGTAATTACTTCATTTTATAGATCAGAAAACTCAAGTACAGGGAGGTTAACTTGCTCAAAGATACATAGCTACTAAAAGCGTTAAAGCTGAGATTTGAACCCAGCCAGTCTTGCTCAAGCCTAATCATTACACAGAACTGTCAAAGCAAGATCTGATTATGAAGGGCCTTGAAAACCATGTTAAAGAGTTTAATTTTTTTCTTGAAGGCCTTTGAAGTGTTTTAAACAAAGGTGATAAGATCAGATCTGTGTGGAAAAAAATCAATGGCATTCTTTTGCAATGTGACCAATTGAATTGGAGATGAGAGAGGGTGGCAAGATTAGAGGCAGGGAGTTCAGTAAGTTGGTCTGAACTTGGGGGCCTGAAATAAGAATGGCAGTTGCAATGAGGATGGAGAGAAGTGAATGGATTTGAAAAATTTTCAGGAGAATTAATTGGCAGGACTTGATGACTGACTGAATGTGAAGTGGGAGAAAGAAGGAATAGAGGTTGACTCCCAGAATTTTCACTTGGGCAGCTGGGTTGATGGTGGTGATATCTTCTGAGATCAAAGAAGGAGGATGAGTTCAGCTTCAGGCATGTTGGTACCCATGGGACATTCAAGTCTAGATGTTGAATAGAAAGTTGGATATAGGGATCTGAAAAGGAGAAAAAGCCATGCTATAAATACAGATTTTGGGGAGTTATCAGTCTATACATGGCATTTAGAAACTGTGGAAGTAGATAACAGTGTTCAGGATGATGTGTCAGGTGAGAAAAGAATGGGGCCTAGGACACAGACCCAGTGAACACCCCAGTGAACACCTTAAGGATTGGCAGATATGAGGAGACAGAGCTAGAGGAACCAGAGAAGTAAGACCAAAAACAGGAGGGTATGGTCTTATAGAAGCCCAATGAGAGAGTTTTTCAAGAATGAGGAAGGGGGCTGGAGGGGGCTGGACACGGTGGCTCACACCTGTAATTTCAGAACTTTGGGAGGCTGAGGCGGGTGGATCACCTGAGGTCAGGAGTTAAAAACCAGCCTGGCCAACATGGTAAAACCCCATCTCTAAAAATACAAAAATTAGCCGGGTGTGGTGGTGGGTGCCTGTAATCCTAGCTTCTTGGGAGGCTGAGGCAGGAGAATTGCTTGAACCCGGGAGGTGGAGGTTGCAGTGAGCTGAGATCACACCAGTGCACTCCAGCCTGGGCAACAAGAAGAGAACAGTGCATCAGATACATCTGAGAGCTAAGGACTGAAAAAAATGCCCATTGGGTTTTGCAATAAGGAGTCCATTGGTGAGTGCAATTTCAGTGGAGTGTGGGAAGAAAAAGACTGATTATAGTCATTGAGAGGATGATTCATAAAAAGCTTGATTTTTTCCTTTTCTCATAGATCCCACTACCTGATTTTTCTCCTTGAGTTTCTCTCTGCCTGAGCCCATCTCTCAAGTCTTTTACCCAACCCCAATTTTAGTACCTCCCTCAGGGCACTCAAGCTCTTTGCCCTTAAAGCTCTATTTTGTTTTAAAGATTTTGCTGGCAATGACTAAAAGGAAGTAGGCAAAAGGAAAGTAATTTCTAAAAAAACAAAAAACAAACAAACAAATCTGGGGAAGTGATTTCAAGCTTTTAGAAATCTGATAACGTTCTCATCATGGTTATGTCCTAGACTAGTATTTTCTAAAATATTTACGGCAGGTATTATATGATAACAGGGTTCCGTAATTAAACTAGTTTCTTTACTATCTGACATCCCAGAGCCTTTAATATGCTAATATACACTGCAAATCTTTGTGTGCACTGAGTGTGGAGTTAATCATGCAGTGTTTCTCAAACTTACTTGACCACAGAACCCTTTTATTGAAAAGCATTTATAGGATTAGCTTTCCACAGAAAACACTGGGAAAGTCTACTCATGTTTTATCACTTCTAATATACTTTTAAAGATGGTTCTAGACATTTTAAGACCTCTCACTATTACTCTTCCACTCCTGTGGGTGGAGCTCATGCTCCTTCACGACCTTTTCAAAGTCTATATCCCCTTACTCTTACTACTACCCAGGTAAAGCTTGATAGGAGGGTGCATACAGGATTGGAGAGACTGGGGGATGGAATCTAAGCAAGGAAACTGCTATAGATGTTCACCAATGCATTCATTTATTCATCCATCCATTAATTAAGAGATTTACTGAATGCCTACTACGTGTCATACATGACGAAAAGTACTGGAAATATATTAATGAATTTAACAGTCAAAAATAAAAAAACCCAAACCAAAAAAAAAAAAAAAAAATCTGTTCTCATGGAGCTTACATTTATAATATGGGTGACAGACAGTAAACAAGTAGACAAAAATATAGAGACTGATTTTAGCCCTAAAGGGGTGAACTTCTAAGCCAGGTAAAGTAGGGGAAATAAGAATAGAGTAGCTAAACCTCAGAAGTGGGTTTAGGAAATAGGAAGATAAATTTAAGTTTTGCAAAGCTGAATGAGAAACCCCGTTCAGAGCTTGGCATCACCAGTCCTTTTTTGCTTATCTTTTTTTTTTATTTTTTATTTTTTTATTTTTTTGAGCTCTTGATCTGTCGCCTAGGCTGGAGTGCAATGGTGTGATCTCAGCTCACTACAACCTTCACCTCCTGGGTTCAAGCGATTCTCCTGCCTCAGCCTCCCAAGTAGCTGGGATTGCAGGCGCCCACCACCACACCCAGCTAATTTTTGTATTGTTAGTAGAAACGGGGTTTCACCATGTTGACCAGGCTGGTCTCAAACTCCTGACCTCAGGTGACCTGCCCACCTCAGCCTCCCAAAGTGCTGGAATTACAGACATGAGCCACCGCACCCGGCCTGCTTATTTTTTTGTTTTGTTTTGTTTTGTTTTACTCAGAGAAGCTTTGGGCAGCTGTTTCTCTGCCTATGTATAAGACCAGTTGAATTTCTTCACATCTGTTGCCTGGGCAAGGGTATCAGGGAGTGCATAGAACACTCTGAAAGGCATCAGAGAGGTAGTTTTAGACTCCTTAAATGACACAAGTTGAATAATAATAACTGGTCAAATGTTTTGTAGTTTTCAAAATGCTTTCTCACCCAGGGCATGATTTCTTGCCCCGATTATATAGAACAGAAAATTGAAGTCTAGAGGCTGACTTGCCTAAGATTGCATAGCCCTTCAATGGTGGAACTGAGATTTGAATTCAGGTCTTTAGCTGGCACAACATCCACACATCATCGGTCACATTATCGCTTGATTTTCAATTCTCATGCTCATGGGCATGATGATTCTTGCATGTGTGTGCTGGGGGGAGGGGAGAGCACAGAGTAGGAGGTTGGAGTAATGATTAACTCTCCTTGGGGAAAAAGTGGTCCCTGTTAATGTTTTTGGATTGAATGAAAGAGTTTTCAGGGCAAGGGCCAAGTAGCGATTAGATCTTTTTCCCTCCAAGTAATCCCCATTCAAGGCTGCATAAATTGGAATCCTGAGGGGAGGAACTGTGAAGCAACAAGCCCGTTAGTCTCTCTCCAAACTAGTCAGCCCCATTCGAATTAGAGAATTTGGATGGTTTTTGTGTGAAGGTTTGGGTTTTCAGCTTAAAGGCAGATGTAGTGAAGTTAAAGAAGGCTCAAAGGAGATGATAAAAGGGTAGAATAATATAACTTGGATTCAACAAAGGTAGAAGGAGGGCAGGCGCAGTGGCTCACACCTGTAATCCCAGCACTTTGGGAGGCTGAGGCGAGGTAGGTGGATCACCTGAGGTCACAAGTTCAAGACCAGCCTGGCCAACATGGTAAAACCCCGTCTCTACCAAAAATACAAAAATTAGCCAGGTGTGGTGGCAAGCACCTATAATCCCAGCTACTCAGGAAGCTGAGGCAGGAGAATTGCTTGAACCCAGGAGGCAGAGGTTGCAATGAGCCGAGATTGTGCCACTGCACTCCAACCTGGGTGACAGAGAGTTAGACTCTGTCTCAAAAAAAAAAAAAAAAAGAAAGAAAGAAAAGAAAAAGAAAGAAAGAAAGAAAGAAAGAAAGAAAGAAAAGAAAGAAAGAAAGAAAGAAAGAAAGAAAAAGTTTGAAGTGGTTGGAATTGTTCAGTTTGGGACCTGCCTACCTCTCATATGATCTCTCATCACTTCCTGCTTTGTACTTTGTTCCAGCAATACCAAAATGCTTGTAACATTTTACATTCCTTCCAATCTTTCTATAGTATTTCTCACCATCATGCCTGTGTATCATGGTATCACTCTACTCATAGCACCTCTTTCCCCACATCCATCCTTTACTGAGAGTCAGAACTTCCTGGGCTCTTACTTGCTATCCAGCACCACGCTAAATATCTTAAATTCAGTAGCTCATTTAATGCTCATAACAACCTTCTAAGGTGGATGCCATTACCCTCATTTTACATATGAGTGAACTGAGGCTTAGAGAAGTATGGTAACTTGCTTAAGGCTGCACAACTGAGGCTTAGAGAAGTATGGTAACTTGCTTAAGGCTGCACTGCACAGCAATAAGGGGAACCAGGATTTAAATTCTGATGTTTCTGATTTCAGATTCTAACCTCTAATGTTAGTTTGGGTCCTCTGAGAAGCAGAAAGCAAAAAGGAATTAAATGTTCAAGGATTTCAGTAAGGGAAATATCAGTATGAGAGCAAATGGTTGGGGGAGCCAGAGAAGGCGGAGACAGCCATCAGACTGATGTAAGTCTGACCCTTGGTGAAGAAGGAAGAAAGAAATGGTGGGTGGGGGCATCCTAGCCTGTCATGCAGTCAAAGAAAGTAAGGTTAAGTCCTTGAGCTAAACTCTGCTTCTCCCCACAATAGTACTGCCTTAGTGTCCCTGCTGTGCTCAGTCCCTTGGCTAGAAATAGCCCATGGAAAGTGTGGCATTGTATAAAAACAGTGATGAATTTCAGAGCACAGCAGTTGGGGCTCTTGATCAATGATGATCCTGTAATTTAGTGGTTCTCAACCAGCTGATTTTGTCCCCCCAGGGGACAGTTGGCAACAGCCAGAGACACTTTAGCTTGTCCCAAGTAGGGGGAGGATGGCTCCTGGCATCCAATGAGTAGAGGCCAGGGATACTGCTCAGTATCCTACAATGCACAGGCCAGCTCCCCACATCAAAGAATAATCAAGAATAATCTGGTCCAAAGTGTCAATAGTGACAAGGTTGAGAAACCCTGCCATAGTTGGAGGCTTGCATGGTGTTCTCAGGGCCACTGTAGTTCTCCACCTCTCTGTCATATTGCCCCTACCAGTAAGCTTTCCCTTCCTTTCTCCTTTACACTCATTCCATTAGATGTCCTTCCTCTCTTGTCTTCATAGCACTGTACATACATCCACCATAACACTTGTCAAACTGCATTATTGCATATTGACTTGTCTGTCTCCCTCTATGGATTGTGAGAACCTTAAAGGCAGGAGCTCTGTCTTACTTTTCTTTGTATCCCTTGCACCCAGCCTCGGCACTGGCACCTAGTAAATGCTTATTAAATAAATGAAAGCGAGAGAAGGCTCTGAAGCAGTTTAATACCTTTCTACCCTACTGGCTCCAATGACCCTCTGCTTAATCCCCACGAGTAGAGAAAATTCCCTACTGACATTTTCACTCAAAAGTCCCATAGTAGCTCACCATGTTCCTTACAAAATGTGTGGTTCTCCTCAAATCTGTGGAGACTTGTCATGTTCTCTTTATCTGTGAATGGTCCCATAATTTATGCTATTATTGATACTAGAGGCCAGGCACAGTGGCTCATGTCTATAATCCCAGCACTTTGGGAGGCTGAGGTGGGAGGGTCACTCAAGCTCAGGCATTCAAGACCAGCCTGACCAACATAGTAAGACCCCAAGTTTTTTCAAAAAAATGTTAAATAAATTAGCTGGGGTAGTAGTGCACACTTGCGGTCCTAGCTACTCAGGAGGTTGAGGTGGGAGGATTGCTTGGGCCCAGGAGTTCAAGGCTGCAGGGAGTCATGATTACACTTCTGCACTCCAGCCTGGGTGACAGAGAGACACCCTGTTTCAAAAAAAAAAAAAAAAAAAAAA
>NC_045445.1:20438668-20441268 GCF_002776525.5 Piliocolobus tephrosceles
TACTTTGATAAAAAATCTTAAAGGGGGTCTAAAAAAAAAAAAAAAAAAAAAAAAAAAAAAAAAAGGGGGCATGGTGGTGCATGCTTGTAGTTCCAGCTGCTTGGGAGGCTGAGGCAGGAGAATTGCTTGAATCCGGGAGGTGGAGGTTGCAGTGAGCCGAGATCGTGCCACTGCACTCCAGCCTGGGCAACAAAAGCGAAACTCCATAAGAAAGAAAGAGAGAAAGAGAGAAAGAGAGAGAGAGAGAAAGAGAGAAAGAAAGAGAGAGAGAGAGAGAAAGAGAGAGAGAGACAGAGAGAGAGGGAGGAAGGGAGGGAGGAAGGAAGGAAAAGAAAAGAAATGAAATTATAAATCTGAGAGTCACACTTTTTCCTTATTCCCTAACATCCTTAAATCACTAACTCCTAAGCATTTGGCTTTTCCTAGTATCTCTTAAACCTTCTTCCTTTGCTCCATTCCCACTGCTATTGCCTTAACACTGCCTCTCATCTTCTTTTATAGATGATTTCAAGAGTCTCCTAACTCAGCACCCTGTTTCTAGTCTTGCCACACAACCCCTTCAAACTTATACTCTACACTGCTGCTAGAGTGATATTCCTAACACACATCTGAGTATATTATCCTCTTGTTTGAAATCCTTCAAGGGGTCCTTGTGATGTTTAGGATAAAGTCCAAAATTCTTATCACAGCACACATGACTCCCATGACCTGGACCCTGACTGGCTTTCCAACCTTGTTTTTCATCACTTTCTCACACATACCTTTGGCTCTATTTCTCAACTGGGGGCAATTTTGTCTCCTAGAGAACATCTCGCAATGCTGGTGATATTTTTGGTTGTCACAACTCAGAGAAGTAAGGTGCTACTGACATTTAGTGGGTAGAATTCAGGGATACTGCTGGTAAACATGCTACAATACACAGCCTTCCACAACAAAGAATTATCCAGCCCCAAATATCAGCAATAAACTGTATTAACTACTTTGGAAGCATCATGCTGGTTTTACTTGTGTGCATCCAAAATGTGCTTGGAATGCCTTTCTCCCCCTTTTGCATCAGGCTCATACCCACTTGCCCTTCAAAACACCATTAAATTCTCACCTCTTTTGGGAAGCATTCCCTGACCTCCCAGTGTAAATTAGATGTCCCTCCTTTGTCTCTCATGGTCCTCAGTGCCTGCCCTCTCATAACAATTATTAGAAAGCATTGTAATTATTTTATTGTCTGTTCCCTGCAGAGACTGAATTCCTTGACAGCAGATATCAGTTTATTCACCATTGTATCCCCCGTTATGTGGCACATGGTACGTGTTTCAATAAATGTTTTTTAAATGTATGGCCACAGAACCCATACAAATGACTGTTTAGATCCCAAAGAGTAGAATTTGTTGCTTGTCATCACCGTCACTACTGGTCTTCCTTTAAGATGGTGCCTCAATAGCAAAGACTTGGAACCAACCCAAATGTCCATCAGTGATAGACTGGATTAAGAAAATGTGGCACATATATACCATGGAATATGATGCAGCCAAAAAAAGGATGAGTTTGCGTCCTTTGCAGGGACATGGATGAACTGGAAACCATCATTCTCAGCAAACTATCACAAGGACAGAAAACCAAACACCGCATGTTCTCACTCATAGGTGGGAACTGAACAATATGATCACTTGGACACAGGGCAGAGAACATCACACACCCGGGTCTGCTAGGGGCTGGGGGGCTGGGGAAGGGATAGCATTAGGAGAAATACCTAATGTAAATGATGAGTTGATGGGTGCAGCAAACCAACATGGCACATGTATACCTGTGTATCAAACCTGCACTTTGTGCACATGTACCCTAGAACTTGAAGTATATTAAAAAATAAAAAAAAGATGGTGCCTAAAATATTTACTGTGTTGCTGGGTGCGGTGGCTCATGCCACCAGCACTTTGGGAGGCTGAGACAGGCAGACCGCTTAAGGTCAGGAGCTGGGGCAATAGTGGAATAATGAAAAGCTCACTAGTGCAGAAATAGTTAATGTTCACAGAAACAGTTAACATTAACTTTGGCACTGTGTGTCAAGCGAGGCCTAGGCCTGTTATCTCGTTCCCAAGAGTCTCTCAAACTCAACTGTAACACTAAGATATCCAAATGCAAAGAGGTAAATCTCTACATTTTAAAAAGTGTTCTGTTTTATTTTATTTTTATTTTTCAGAGTTTTGCTCTTGTTGCCTAGGCTAGAGTGCAATGGCCTGATCTCGGCTCACTGCAATCTCTGTCCCTCAGGTTCAAGAGATTCTCCTGCCTCAGCCTGCTAAGTAGCTGGGATTATAGGCACCCACGACCAAGCCTGGCTAAGTTTTGTACTTTTAGTAGAGCTGGGGTTTCACCATATTGACCAGGCTGGTCTCGAACTCCAGTCCTCAGGTGATCCACCTGCCTCAGCTTCCCAAAGTGCTGGGATTACAGGCGTGAGCCACTGCGCCTGGCCAAAAGTGTTCTAAAGATATTTATTCTACCTAACTGAATAGCTTTAGTCTGAACCCATGCTAGGAAAAGACTCGTTTCAACTACAATTGGAAAAAATGCTAGGAGAAAGATAAACTTCTAAACTGCAGTAT
>NC_045445.1:20441368-20453425 GCF_002776525.5 Piliocolobus tephrosceles
AATTGGAAAAAATGCTAGGAGAAAGATAAACTTCTAAACTGCAGTATGAGAGACAATGGAAGGACAGTATCCTCTGGAGGTCCAGAGAAATATCCAATTCAGATAACATCAGGAGGCCAGGCACAGTGGCTCACGCCTGTAATCCCAACACTTTGGGAGGTCGAGGCCGGTGGATTATCTGAGGTCAGGAGTTTGAGACCAGCCTGGACAACACGGTGAAGCCCTGCCTCTACTAAAAATACAAAAATTAGCCAGGCGTGGTGGCACGTGCCTGTAATCCCAGCTACTCAGGAGGCTGAGGCAGGAGAATCGCTTGAACCCGGGAGGCGGAGGTTGCAGTGAGCCAAGATTGCACCACTGCACTCCAACCTGGACAACTGAGTGAGATGCCATATCAAAAAAAAAAAAAAAAAGAGATAACATCAGGAGTTTTTACAGAGTCTTTGGGCAGCAGAGGAAACCTCCCACTTCATTGATCTATTCATTTAACAAGTATTTATTGAGCACCAACTAAACACCAAGCACCTGGGTACTAGAAATGCAACACCGGAGATGAGAGGAGCAGACAAAAATCTCCAGTCTAATGGAGATTACATACTGTTAGGTACTCATTTGGTGAACAAAGGTAAACTGCTCTGCATATGTGTGGGAGTGCCTACTCTGCTTATGTTCAGCTACCCAAGGAAGGTCTGGCAAGTAGAGACGCTGGGTTCCTTCCAGATTCTGTAATTTTTGTGGGGAGTTGTGCTAGATGGATATATCAAATCACTGATGAAACAAACGGCTTTGACCCTTAGGAGCAGTTTGAGTTTTCCCCCAAACACCTACCTTGCCTTTCAGGACTTAACGGCTGTAAATGGAATCATTCTAGTTCTCAGGAACCATAATTAAGCTCCTCTGGTTGCATGTTCAAATCTTGAGGGTGCCCCTTGGGCATTTGGAGAGCATTTAGCACACTCAGCAGCCTCTGCAACAGAAGCCAAAGTGGCAGCAGGAGGGCATTCCATAAAAGCAGCTCTCTTCCTAGAGCCCATTATTAGAATGTGTTAACTACATCCTCTTTGCATCTGGTACATGGCAATTCAAGGGTGACAGAGGCAGAATGGAAATGGGACCCATAAAAATGTTCTGCTATCTGTAAAGTTAAGAAGTTGGTCTTTATTCTCACTTCACCCCTGGAAATCAGGTTTTTTCCTGCCTGAGTATTAGACACTTGAGGAAGCCACACTATTCTCAGAGTGAGGCATTATATGCAAAACACTTACTACAGTTTCTGGCAAATCATAAGAATTCAACAGATGACAGCCATCATCATCATCATTAGCCTTATACTAGCACTTCACCACCTTACAGAGAATAAGGCACTATAGAATAAAACACTTTGGATTGAGATTCAGAAGTTCAGGTCTGTAATCTGGTTTTGTGAGTAATTAGTCATGGGATCTATGGGGAGCTCACTTAATTTTAAGACTGGGATGACTCATGTGGCACGATAACAAGCTGAGTCTTTGGCAGTATGAGTTAAGGAGGAGGGGGGAAGTAGAAAGAATCATGAGTGGGGCAGATTGGGGCTAGGAAGTAAATCATCCCATTGCATAGTGTTACTGGGTATTCAGAACCACTCTTCAGCCTGCCCTGTGCCACTGCAGGCTGACTTGTATGGATTACATTAATGGGCTCCCTTGCTTTCTGACCCCTGATTATGTTTGGCACCAAATGGAGATTGGTAGGTAGGAAGAGAATGCGGTTGGACTGTTTATTCCCCAGGCTCTTTCTTGATGGGCCAAGTATTGGCAGTGGCTGTGTCCCTCTACTGAAGACCACAGCTCTTATAAAGCCACCCTCTTCATACTGTTCCCTCTTCTTGGCCCTTCAGGCCTAGAGGGGTAATGGCTCCCTGCTGTTACTATCTCTAGGGTGTGACCCCATCTCTTGTTCCTATACTCTACCCACACTTTTCTAAATAGGCTCTTTATGAAATGCTCCCCAGATTACTCAGTTTGAGTGTGCCATCTGTTTCCTGTCCAGACCTTGATGGATAAACCTTGGTGTTTTTAAACTATATCCCAAACCCCTAGCACAGAGATTGGAACATCGTAGGTACCCAGTAAAGGTTAGTTAGATCAATACATTAATGAACTTTGATTAGGATAGTGGAGTGGTCCAAAGGACATAGGTAACTCAGGTATAAGTCTGAGTATCATTAGTTCTAGGAGGACCAGTCTGGTAGATGGAACACACTAGGGCAATGGGGTAGGATTTTGGGAGAACAGGATTCAGCTTTCAGAAAAAAGCTGGCAAAAACTGAGTAAGGATAGTATTTAAGATCCTAGTCACAGACTAGGGTTCAAGCAGGGTCCAATTATGTATATTTAAGGCCAGAAAAAGCAGCAACCCAGAGTTCAACTTAACCATTGGGGTTTTGAGGGGGAAAGAGTATCCTGACTGGTCAACTTAATGTCTGGGATCTATGGTGAAGGGATGAAGGAGTCTAATTCACTAGGCTAGCATAGTTTGAGGACTCTAAAGTCTTCATTCATGTACAATATTTATTGAGCTCTTTGTTCTGATTTTGGCACTCATTAAACAATCTTCAGGATCTCACTCAGTTTCCATCATCTTCCTTCTTGGGGAAAGAATGCACAAAGTAGCCAACAGCTCTGTTTTTCAGTATAAAGCAATGAAGGGCTGTGAGTGTAGGTGTTAAGGACATTGGCGTTAGAATCCGACATACTTTATATAAGAATCCCAACTTGACCAGCTTGGGCAAGTCATAACCTTTCAGAGCCTCTGTTTATTTAAAAAATGAAGGTGATGATACTACTTTACTCACAGTGTTGCCATGAATGTGAGATAATTCATGTAAAGTACTTAGAATGTCTCTTGGCATATAGTAAATATATAGTAAATCATTTTTAGTTTATTTATTTATTTATTTATTTGAGACAAGGTCTTGCTCTGTTGCCCAGACTGGAGTACAGTGGCGCCATCACAGCTCACTGCAGCCTCGACCTCCCGGGCTCAAGCGATCTTCCCGCCTCAGCCTTTCAGGTAGCTAAACTACAGGTGTGTGCCACCAGGCCTCGCTAATTTTTGTATTTTTGGTAGAGATGGGGTTTCACCATGTTGCTTTGACTGGTCTCAAACTTCTGGGCTCAAGTGATCTGCCTGTCTCTGTCTCCCAAAGTGCTGAGATTACAGGCATGAGCCATGGCGCCCAGCCCCTAGTTTATCATTTATATTAATGTATATCTTTTTGATTTATCATGGGTCAATCCCTTGGAGTCTGATTAGTCCTACAGCAACACATAAAATTAAGTTTCTAAACGTGCATAACTGAGAAGGAGCCCCACAACCTGTGGCAGCATCTTCATGGTGCTACCATAGTCTTTCCCTGCCATATTTCTGGGCCAATCCCTAGCACTGGCCAGTGGAGAACAGTTATCTATGCCCTGGGCTTCCCCCAGCCTTTGTGTCTGTAACAGTGCCTTTTTACGTGTCTGTTTTCCTTACTGGACAGTGAATTGTGTGGAGGCAGGGCTAGGCATAAGAGTAAGGGCTCAGAAATACTTGATAGTTTTTTTAAATAAAATTTCATTTGCACACATCTTCCTAGGACCTCGCTTCTTATGAAGAATAAGCTGGGCACTTCATTCAGGATGTTGGGGCACCTGCTTTTCTCCTCTTATTCCAGTCTCTATTTCTTCCATTCCCAGACACCTGCCCCCTGCTCTGAACAAGTGTTGGAAAGCAAATATGGCAGAAATAAATACCATTCAATCAGTGCCTACACTGCAGGGAGCCCATAAAAGGAGAAGTCCCCTCTAAACTGGAGATCTGTTTATTCTGCAATTAGCAAAAGGTCAGTAGGCCTGGTATAGAATCCAAGTGTTACTCTGCTGTGTTAGCAAGAATTGTGGGGTTGAGAAGTTATTGCTGGGGATTTGGAATTTTTATTATGAATTCCAGGAAACCAGAGGTTTCTGGGTAATACGTGAATCACAGGAAAGTACTCTGCCATCCTTTGACCAAAAGTTAGCTCCTTTTTGGCGATATAACAAGGTCAAGAGGTCATGAGAGCTCTACTGGGTTACCTTAAAATGACCTCTTTTGAGGATGTAACAGATTATTAATCAGGAGCCATATCAAGGAGCTATGGCCAGGGTGGGGCAAGCCTTCAACCTTTGATTTAGGAGCTGGGAATTTACAGTTCTCTTTTGTCTGCAGAGCCCTAAATTTGCTTAACATAACTCTAATAGGAACATTTGTTTAGCTGTTGCTCTTTTTATCATAAGGAATCATGGGATATCATCCATTCCAGAAAGTTTATTGAACACCTACTATGTACCAGGTATTGAGCTAGGGTGCATACATACAAATGAATAAGACCCTGTCCTCAAGGTACTTAAAGTCTAGTGGGGCACACAGACATGAAAACAAAAAGATACAATCAATTGTCACAGGTGACATGATGGAGTACGTTTGGGGCATAGTGAGACCTAAAGATAGGAGTAGCCCACTATAGCCAGGTAAAGAGTGAGGAACAGGAAAGGCTTCATAAAGGAGGTGGCCCATTTCAACCGTACAAATAAAAAGAACCATTTCAATAAGAAAAGTGCCTCCCTAAGATTCACTCACACTTGTTTTGGCCACAGCATCTTTGATTCTGCATTTATTTGAGCCCTCTTCTACTGACTTAAATCTATCTACTTGTACTTTGAAAATTCGTTTTGAAGTCTTAGTTGTAAGATTGTGCGTCTCAAATTCATTGAATTTGCCTTTGAAGCTAAAATGCGGATGCTCTTCTATTCCTCAGTTAATGCATATATTTGGTTGCTTGACAATGGAACATTTCTGTACTACCTGTGTCATCTCAGACCGGAAACTTCTTGGAAGAGGAATCCCTTTGTTTTTATAAACTGCCTGATAAGCTTTGAAAGCTTATTTCAAGAGATGCATGCTGGGAGGTGAGGGATGAGAAAGTATTTGGGCTGCAAAGCCCAGTTCAGAATATCTTCCTCCTAGCACCAAACTGCCTCAGACCCTCAGTTGCATTTCTTACCTGCTGCAAGCCAGGGAAGTTCATATTACCACAGCCTTGACATTCCCTCTCTATTGATGAGAATGAAAACCAGAGCTGCATCTCTGTTTCTAGTTTTATTCCTGGGTCTCTCAAAATGTTTTCTCAACAGCAAGTCACAATTCCTGTGATGAAGAAAGCAAATGCGACTGTCTGTCTATCTATCTATCTATCTATCTATCTATCTATCTATCTATCTATCTATCTGAAGCCAAAGACCTTTTATAGTTTCTGAACCTAGCTTGATATCTTCCTTAGAAACTAACCATTCCACACAAGCTGGAACCCTCGGTGTGATGGACTTCTATAGGCCTTTACAGCTGAAGCGCTCTTTGTCTGATTTGAAAAACTAGATTATCATTTAAATATTCTCTTTACACATGTCCCTCAAGTAGATCATAGCTATATTTTCTTTAGCATGTGGCTTATAGCTTGATGATCTTGGAAAATATTCAAAAGTAGACATAACAGGTATTGCAACCAAGGGATGTTTCCAAGAGAGTGACTGGCCAGAGCATCTTCTAGGATACTTCCTTTTTAAAAAAAGTTCTGGAAAAAAACTTAATTGACAAATAAAAAAATGTATGTATCAAGGTGTACAATGTGAAGATCTGATAAACATTTACATTGTGTACTGATTACTGAAGTCAAATTAACACATCCATCACCACCTGTAATTGCCATTCTGTATGGAGAGGTAGGGTGAGGACACTTAAAATCTGCCCTTTTACCAAATTTCAAGTAAACAATCCAGTGTATTATTAACTATAGGTACCAGGCTGTACATTAGATCCCCAGAGCTTGTTCATTTTATAACTGAAGGTTTGTACCCTTTGAACAACATCTCCCCATTTCCCCAGCCCCCAACCTCTGGCAATCATTGTTCTATTCTCTGCTTCCACGAGTTCAACTGTTTTAGATTCCACATATAAATGCCATCATACAGTATTTGTCTTTCTGCGTCTGGCTTATTTCACTTGACATAATGTTCTCCAGGTTCATCCATACTGTGGCAAATGGCAGGATCTCCTTTTTAAAGGCTGAATAATATTTCATTTTTTGTGTGTGTGTGTGTATACATTCATCCTTCAATGCATGCTTTATCCATTCATCCTTCAATGAATGCTTAGGTTGTTTTCGCATTTTCGCTGTTGTGTATAATGCTGCATGAACATGGGTGTGCTGATATCTCTTTGAGATACTGATTTCATTTCTAGGATCCTTCTAAGCCATCCCACTGATGAGTATTTGTGCTTCCTGTACATGTTGAATGTAAGCTAATTTAATTTTACATTAGCCTAATAATGACTTTCGTGATAACAAAAGAGAGTCAGTGTAAGGAAAACAAAGCCGTTGAGCACTAAGCAAGAAAGTCAGCGTCCATTCTTGTTGTAACCTAACTTTGTAGTGAGAAACAAGGTAAATAATAAATCAAGAGAAATTGTCACTGATTGATCCTAATAGTAAGATGTCAAGTGATGTGTTTCAGAGAGAGAGAGAGAGAGAGAGAGAGAGAGAGAGAGAAAGAGAGAGAGAGAGAGAAAGAGAGAGAGGCAGAGAGAGAAAGAAATCCCCTCTTTGTGTTTACCATTTGCAAACTACTTGAAAATCTGCCTCAGCAAAATCTCATCTATTTGGACTAATGGGGGTGGGGGCAGGCAGACCAATCTGAATTAGTGACAGGTTGGAATTCTGGAATGTTTTAAAACATGCCCTTTTATTAGTTGAAGTCTATGTGTACCATAACTCAAACTAACTGCTCACAGTGGTTCCCAAGAGAGATACTCAGAGACTTGCTTTCATGAATAGATAAGACCCATTTGTTATTAGCAGTATTCACTGACTCATAAATAACGTGCTAAAGTCCTTAGAAACAGTTTGTTCCTTTAAGATGAAAAGACATTTGTGATGTGATTTAAAGAATCCTGCCCAGCAAACTTTACCCTCATGGAGAATGCAAAGATCTCTCTCTCTAGAATCTCATACACACAGTTGGTGGCACCTGAGGGATTGAGGTATGACTACTGATGGGGTAAGGTAAAGGGGGCTCACCCTGATGTCTCTATTAAGAGATGCAAAGAATGTAAAGTTGGGAGAAACATCCTATCCCCACCCCAGCCTCTACTGGTGTACTTCTGGCAGCAGGAATGGAGACCACTACCTTTGGAGGCTGGTCAGTACTAATATTTGGAAATGGTTTTCCTTGACTCTCCATTACTTAATGGGCAGACAGCTCCTCTAAGTCTGTGAGTGTGGACTTGCTACATCAATATGTGTTGTCTCCCCAGCCTCCTCTACTTGGGTATGAAAGGGGGAAGTTGATCTTGGTTACCCACCCATCTCCTTTCTTCTCCCACTGCTTCCTCTCTCATCTTGGACCCCCATAATAAAAAAAAAAATGCGAGGCTAACTGTTAGCTAGAAAACAATCTTGTCCCTTTCTGGGTTCTTTGTCTACTCATAAGGAATTGCAGAATTTCCTAATCCTTAAAGAATCAAAAGAAAGAGCTAAAATTTCAGAACATATGACAAGCAATGGAGTTGATATATTTTTGAGAAATGAATCACCAACAGTATTTAGTCAAATCACACTGTGTGGACAGCCTGCCCTCCGTCCATCCCAAAATGCACTCACCTTTGCTCTGTTGGGTAATGTAAATATTCAGCTGCCTCTCCATATCTAGGCTGAATGTTTGTCTTCTCTTGTCTGTATGGCCTTGACATGCCTGGCCACATCATGAAGGGTCTGTATTACAATGTAAACTCCAGCAAAGGGTTTGCGTTTGTTAATCTTTGTACAATTCTCGAAAAAAGAGAATGTTTAATAAGTGGCTTTAAAAATTTTCTAATTGTGGCAAAATACACATAACATAAAATTTATCATCACAACCATTTCTAAGTGTACGGTTTAGTAATGATAAGTATATTCACATTATTGTGCAACCAATGTCCAAAACTGTTTCATCTTGCAAAACTGAAACTATACTCATTACACAGTAACTCCCCATTCCTCCCTCCCCGCAGTCCCTGGCAACCCCCATTCTACTTTCTATCACTATGAATTTGACTACTCTAGATAACTCATACAAGTGGAGTCATATAGAATTTGTCTTTCTGTGACTGGCTTATTTCACTTAGCATAATGTTCTCCAGGTTCATCCATGTTGTAGCATGTGTCAGAATTTCCTTCCTTTTCAAGGCTGGATAATATTTCATTGTATGTATATACCATATTTTGTTTCTCCATTCATCTGTTGATGGACACTTGGGTTGCTTCCACCTCCTGGCTACTGTGGTTAATGCTGCTATGAACATTGACATACAAATATCTATCTGTTTGAGTTTTTGCTTTCAATTCTTTTGGGAATATACCTACGAGTGAAATGACTGGATTATATGTTAATTCTGTTTTTATTTTTGTTAGAGACGAGGTCTTGCTATGTTGCCCAGACTGGTCTTGAACTCATGGGCTCATAACTCTATTTTTTAATTATTTGAGGATAATGATGTTTTTCAATGAGACTGAGAAGGAGAAACATAAACTATATGCATTATTATATTACAGTGTCTCCCATTTCCCCATGTATCTATTGAGTACGTATCATGTACTTAGTGCTGTTTCTAGCAGGACTTAGGACCCTACGGTTCCTTCTTTTCTGTCACTAGAATCTGACCTCCATGGGGGTAGATTTATTTCTATTTATTTCTTCTTTACTGCTGCATGTCCAGGACCTAGGATAGTGCCCAGCATTCAGTCATTCCTTTGTTCAGCAAATAATTATTGAGTATCTAGTATGTACCACATACAAAATGATTATGAAAGTGATTATGAAAGTCAATTAAGAAACCAATGTTTCTTTTCTGCTTGGCTAATGGGCAGAGTTGATGAAAGGAGGCAACAAGGTCTTTTCTGATCACTTTGTGCCCCATCAGCTAAATGTTAACAACCCCTTTACTTGCAAAGGAGGATGGGGGTAAATTTAGGACTGGAAGAGAGCAACTCAGCTAGAAGAGAAGATCAATGGAGGCAGAAGCCTTTTCCAACTGATCCTGGGTGGACAACTGCTTATGCACCAATACTGAAGCCATTTTTTAATTTGGAGGAGAGCAGAAAGGAGCGCCTGATTATCCACATCAACTGTTTAACAGGCCACAATCAACTCCTGCCTGAATTTTTTTTTTTTTTTTTTTTGCTTTTTCACTTTTGCCTCAAATTTGGGTGCAGAGGTGGTGAACTATTGTCTAAGCAGCAACTTCAAATTAGAAGACTGAACAAACTCACCCAAATGTTACCTGGTACCCAGTTAATCTCACTTAGTTCAATAAGGTGGTATTTACAGAATACTCTCAGGACTCTCTGGAGTTCACAAAATGGCGCATTCAGTTAACAATGTCCATTTAAGTCTCCTCCTTTAAACTGGCATGAGATATACGCTATTGGAGAAATTCAGCAGGTTAAGGGGCTGGCAGGAACTATCTAGGATTCCTTCCAGTTAAGCCCTCAAAGGCATTTTGCAGTCCCACGCTGGTCCCCAATATGCCAGTGTGGGACTGCATGCTGTGAACATATGACAAGCCCTTCTGTGAGCCCCAGAGATTGTTTTTCTCTCCCTTCTCCCTTCTGGGCCCCAGAGATTGTTCATGTCTATCTTTCTACTTTAAAACCACTGCCACTTACCATTTCTTAGGGTCCTTTTCATCTCCAGACTGGCCTATGTGGTAGGATGTAAAGTTGCCAGCTATCCTCTTCTTGCTGTCCTCCCAAATAACACTGATGCCATGGAGATAATAAAGTTACAAATATGGGAAATAGTTATACACACTTGAGACATTTCACAAAAGTTCCTGTAATCAATGTCTGTGCTTCTTTTGACTGAAGGTACTCTGAAGCTGGAGTGGTCTGCTCTCTTTTATCAGTCTTCTAAGGAGAGTGGTGCTTCTTATTGCTTATAGGCTAAGGCTACACTAATTAGCCTAGCATTCAAGGCCCTTTACAAGCAGACTATGGTCTACCATTCCATTATTATCTCCTACTCATCTTCCAGTCCACACAAACTGTCTGCTCCCATCAAATGGTCTACTAATTATTTTCCCCCAAACTATTTTCATTCCTATTTCCTGGTCTTTGTTCACATTAATTCCCTCAAGCTCTCTACCCTTTCTTTGGGGCCTGGAGCCCTACCTTTTGTGACCACCCCAGCCCTTGGAGCAGAATGGCTCCCTCCTTGGAATTCCAATAATCCTTCTAGTCTGCACCACTTCTCTAGATTTAACACATGGGAGTATATGTGTGTGCATGTGAGCCTAAAAGCAGGCACATTTTTATATTTCTAGGGCTAACACAGTGCCACACACTGAGTAGGGACTCGGTAAACATTTATTTTTTAATGATGATGTCATGTTCTTGAGGCCTGTTCTTTCTTTTCCTAGGTAATGTTTACTAACGTGAATGAAGTGCTGCTGAGACTTGCTCATGTTTTTTAAAAAGATGAAGATGGTGATGACTCAGTGGCAAGACCTTTTGGCAGAAAATTCATCTTGAAAATAGTTGTACTATCCTAGCAACACACGTGTAACAAGGGGAAACGGCCAGAACAGTCCTAAGATAAAAGCAGGGCAGATTGTAGGATTTTAATAGGCAGGATTCTCTCTCTTTTCTCCTTTCTCTTTCTTTCTTTCCTTCCTTCCTTCCAACTACTTTCTTTCTTTCTTTCTTTCTTTCTTCTTTCCTCTTTTTCTTTTTCTTTCTTTCCTTCTTTTCCATCCTCCCTCCTTCCCTCCCTCCTTTCCTTCCATTCTTCCTTCCTTCTTCCCTTCCTTCCTCCCTTCCTTCTGTCAAAGTAATTAAACACTGGAATGAGCTACAGAGGGAGATTATTGAGAAAATTTGAACAATTTACTCATTCATTCGAAAGAAAATTGGGAGGCAAAGTAAAGGAAGGGGGAAAAGTTTAAGTATGAGGGATTTGGCATTTATCCATAGAAAACAAAGGAAGGCAGATAAAACCTTCCTTCTTTCCTTTCTACCTTCCTTCCTTCCATACGTTTTGGTCTCAACTCTGTGTGGCTTCCCCAGCAGGATGAAGAACCTTGTGGTGGGTGGGGCTCCTTCTTCACTGTGTTGTGGAGCTGTCAAGCAGGCCAATAAAAATTTAAAAAGGCACAGATGTTTTTCTCTGTGAAGAAGTGGTTGAAACAGTTACTGAGTAACTGTTTCTCTTAATGTGGATATACCTTCAGTCCCCAATAGACCCAAACAGGCCAACAAATTTAGCTCTTAAATACTTTACCCAAAGGAGTGCTGGGGTGACCAGTGGGAAAAGACCTGCTATTGCCTCAGGAGTTGGAAAAAGACAGACTCACACAAGTGGCAGGACAAGACATAACAGAACAACAACAACAACAACAAAAAAAGCATAAAAAGTTACTGAAGGGAAAACAAGGAAACAAAAATTGAAATAGTAAAGAAACACTAACTACATAGGAAGCAAGTATGGAAATTTGTAATTACATTCTTGGAGAAAAGTATAGAAAATGTGGTATAAAATACTTTAGTCCCAGAAACACCTATTCTAGAGCTATACATTTATAAAATAATTTTAGGTGTTTAAGACTAGAAATCTGGGCTGGGCGTGGTGGCTCACACGTGTGATCCCAGCACTGTTGGGGGGCCGAGGTGGGTGGATCACGAGGTTAGGAGTTCGAGACCAGTCTGGCCAACATGGTGAAACCCCATCTGTACTAAAAAAAACACAAAAATTAGCCTGGCATAGTGGCAGGCGCCTGTAATCCCAGCTACTTGGGAGGCTGAGGCAGGAGAATCACTTGAACCCAGGAGGGTGGAGTTTGCAGTAAGCCGAGACTGTGCCATTGCACTCCAGCCTGGGTGAAAGGGCGAGACTCTGTCTCAACAATAACAAAAAGACTAGAAATTTGTGTGTGTGTGTGTGTGTGTGTGTGTTTTTTTTTTTTTTTTTT
>NC_045445.1:20453525-20510726 GCF_002776525.5 Piliocolobus tephrosceles
TGGAGTGCAGTGGTGCCATCTCTGCTCACAGCAAGCTCCTCCTCCCGGGTTCACGCCATTCTCCTGCCTCAGCCTTCCAATGTAGCTGGGACTACAGGCACCCGCCACCACACCTTGCTAATTTTTTGTATTTTTAGTAGAGGTGGGGTTTCACCATGTTAGCCAGGATGGTCTTGATCTCGTGATCCACCCACCTCGGCCTCCCAAAGTGTTTGGATTACAGGCGTGAGCTACCGTGCCCAGCCAGAAATCTGTATTTTTTTTAAAAAAAAATAGAGACAGGGTTTCATGTTGTCTAGGCTGGTCTCAACTGCTGGCCTTAAGCAATCCTCCCACCTCAGCCTCCCAAAGTGCTAGGATTACAGGCGTGAGCCACCGCACCCAATTGAAATTTGTATTTTTAGTAAGTGCTTCTGCTGATTCTTAAGATCGAGTAAGTTTGGGAAGCACTAGTCTGTAACATAGTAGAAGGAGTTTCATTAAAGTGCAGAAACAGCAGCAAATAATTTGCTTGAAAGGCAATTCATGCAACAGGAAGAATAAGAGGGGAGATAAAGATTGAACATTTGAAATAGGAGAATAAATAATTATATTCTTTTTTGCACCTCTTGCTCTTGAAATGATTTAAGGCTGCAATGTTATAATATTAATAATGAACATATCTTGAGTGCTTACTGTTGGTTTGACACTACACGTGTATTTTCTCATTTAACCCTCACAACAACCCCATGACTACTATTGTTTTCTCCATTTTACAGATGAGGAAAATGAAAGGTTAAGATAGGAAAGGGTAGAGCTGGGAGCCAAGCGTTAAGTATATTAGTCCCCAGAGTCTCTGCTCTTGCTTCACTATATTGCTTCCAAACATCAAAACAAACCAGAAAACCAGAAAGCCCAGAAACAACATGAAAGCCAAAAAGCACAACTAAGTGAAGAAATTTGGATGATGGAAAAATAAAGGAAGACAAACAGGTGAAGCTGGGGTGAGGTCTTGTGCATTGATTAGAAGGGAGGGGACACACATTTGGCTGTGGGCTTTCCAACAGCCAAAGCAAAAAAGGAAGCGTGTCTTGATTCAGGGTATCTGCAAGATAAAAGCAAACCCGCTTTTTAGAAGAAACATAGCAATTTCTGGCAGAATTTTCTGGGAGAAATGACCCTTGTAGTACTTCAAAAAGAGGAGAAATGATTCTATTGAAAGGATTTGAAAGGATTTTTTTTTCAAAGAACTTTACTGTTCATTAATTTTTTTAAAAATTGGGCAAGCAAATGTTTTGAAAAGGAAATCATTTAAATATGGATGATAATATTATTTCCTTGTAAATATGTTTTACAGTTCACACTTTTATAATAAAATAACTGCATGTGGAGTTTTTGTCCTTGGAGATCTTAAAGAAAAGAGTGGCTATTCCTCTGGCTTAGATGCCTGAAGGCAAGGACGGGCTTAAGGGGGCCCCTTCCAACTCCGGGGCTGCGATTCTATACTTCTGTAGCTGTGCAAACACTTCTACCTGGGGCAGCTTAACTAGTCTTAAACCTAAAGACTCAGCCACAGCGATGGCAATGAATGCTTCCATTGTGGAAATCCTTTCTGATAAAATAAATGTTTAAAAAACACACACACAGACAATAAAACAAAACCTCCTCAACACTTGGGATTAAGACACACCCAAGTAAGACATTTGCAGAAACAAAAGTTGTACTTAGTAAATGCTTGTCACTGGGGATGGAGAGTCAGCACTTAGGCACCACTCATTTAACTCTGAGCGCGTTTGCTGAAGTCCTTTGTGTCTTAGATGTCAAAGAAATCTTTTCTAAGGGCGCCATCAGCACCACCTCAGGGGTGATGTTTTAAGCCTAATGTGAAAAAGAGAGCTTCGCTAAAACTTCTTATATGATTAACACGGCTGAATGCCCTTTATGACAAAGCATGAGGAGTGCAAATAAAATTCTCTTCAGGAGGAGACCTTCTCCCCCACTTTTTTTTTTTTCTCTGAAATCATTTCTTAGTAATGTAGCACAAGAAAAGAATGTTCACATTTTGGGGTTGGGGGAGGAAGCCCAGGGAGGTATAACTGTGCAGTTGAAACCTACCAAACTCATTACCAATTGGGTCAAATGGCTCAGAGGAAGCTCCCTTGCTGAATGTTGTCAGACTGCAACCCATAAAAGGTGAGAATCAAGTTAACATCATTGTGTGCATTAGGAAATGTGGTGCGGCAATAGGTAATACAAGCACATTGGTCCTTTGGGATCTTTGGCCTTCTGGCTAGCATAGGGTGTCCAGGAAGAAGGCATACAGGCGGCTTCTCTAAAAAAGAACTGGCCGGGTGTGGTGGCTCACACCTGTAACTCCAGCACTTTGGGAGGATGAGGTGGGTGGATCACCTGAGGACAGGAGTTCGAGACCACCTTGGCCAACATGGTGAAACCCTGTCTCTACTAAAAATACAAAAATCAGCCAGGCATGGTGGTGGGTGCCTGTAATCCCAGCCACTCAGGAGGCTGAGGCAGGAGAATCACTTGAACCCGGGAGGCAGAGGTTTCAGTGAGCCGAGATCCTGCCACTGCACTCCATTCTAGGTAACAGAGCGAGACCCTGTCTAAAAAAAAATAAAAAATGTAAAACAATTAAAAGAAAAAAGAACCGAGGTGCTTGCCTCTGCAAAGAGGGGCATGGTTATGTCACTGTCAAGTGAAAGACTTCATCCTTGCCATAGAAGGCGTCACCCTCTAGAGGGCTTGATGGACTGCTACCCGACCAGGTTTCCCCTTTATAAACAGAGTCCAGCCGCCTTGGCCTTATCTCCTTGATTCTAAAATAGCTCGTCAATTTAATAGCATTCAGGTTGTTTATGCACACACAAGACCCTTTGAAAATAACCCTTTTCATGTCGCCAAACAGGCATTTTGAAATCAACTAATTGGATGGTTGTCTGAATTCAACTCGTTGTTTTAAAAATAACCAGTTGTTCCACTGAATTACATTTTTTTACCCCCAAGCCAATTGGTGTGTGTAGACAGAGTTTGAGTCAATCCAGATGGCTGGCTGCATTTTTGACTTGAACTGACTGACTGGATGTTTTGTGGTCAGATATATACAGCTCTTGATAGCCACTGGGGAAATGGAGTAGAAGGGAAGGAAGGTGTAGGAAAGTTAGGAGAAATTATATCAACAAAAGTTTCCATCTTGAGTGCTGTGGATCAAGACATTTTCTGCAATCAATCCTCCCTCCCCCTCAAAACACACGCACGCGCACGCACACACACACATGCACGCACACACACACATAGTTAAGAAAACAGAAATAAAGTAATAACATCCCTCCCAGCTGGCTCTGCTCACGGCTGTGGGTCTTTTCTTTCTTTCTCTCCATGAATTTCTTCGCTGCTTGGGTGGCCTGTGGAGGGATTCTGGCAACTCAGCTTCATGGATTTCGCTCCCTCTAAGGCTGATTTTTCCTTCCTGTGGGGAGCTCTCCTTTGAGGGGCTCAGTGTTCCTCTCAGTCTGCTAAAGGCAAAGCAGGAATGAGAGGGCTTCGGTCAGACCTGTACCCCATAATTCCAAGCATAAGGCCTGACGTTCACCCATGTAACCACTTTTCCTGAGGGAAGCTGGGAGTTTCGCGTTATGTGTGTAACCAGTTCTCCCTACACAGACAATTACTGGTACATTTTGAGAAATTCAGAGTTTTGTACTATCTATAGTTCTCATAATTAGCTGTCAAATTCCACTGGCCTGAGGAAGTACAATTCAGATGCTTTCAAAGTCTACTTCTTTCAGACTTACATTTTGATTTCTTCATTTACCTTACTGATAACATGATGAAAGTAGAACAGAGACAGACTTTCCTTGAATGACTTATCCTCAGGTTTTTCACTTGTGAGCAAGAAAAGATTCTCTGAACATTTGAAATTGAACTGTAAGGGTGATCTTGAAAATGTCTTCCACTTTTATTTTCACAAATTCTGAATGAACTGTATGACACAAACTCATTTTTCTGCTGCCCACATTGTACCTTTTCTATCTGTGCAAAGGTCACTGTTTGCAGTGAAGAGAAGAGCACAAGAAATATTCCGAAGTTTGGCCTGTTTATATTGTTCTCAACTTTTCTCTCTCATCCAGTAAATCTCAAATTGGCATGTTTTTCATAACGTGTCATTTTTCCTGCCTAGCTTTTTAAGGTGAGTATTGATTCCCATGAGCCTTCCATAGACATCTGGATAACATTCAAAGTTTTTGCCTATGACATTTATGTTTTAAAGCACTGCCACATGGCTTGTTGGGATTTTTTCTTTTTTTTTAGACTTGGGGTATGGTTCTGTCTTCATTGCTGACCTGCTCTGCAACCTTGGGATCATCACTTCATCTCTCTCAATCTCAGAGGCTTTCCCATCAATATTATGGGGGTAATAATACTTGCTTGCCTGGTCTATCTGATAGGGCTGTTGGAAAGAACAATCTGATAAGGTATGAGGAAGTCCTCTGTGAGAAATAGGAAGTTTTAAACAAATACAAGAGGTTCTGAAAGGAGACAATTTAACTGGGATTATTAGGTAGTCCTGGAAATTTGGTTCTTCCTTCTCAGATTAAGAGGTTTGTTATCAGGTCCCCAAATTTTACTATGTGTTATCATTACTGTAATCCCTGTTTGCTGAATTGAAACACCCCAAAAGATCAAATTCTAAGGAAAAAATGGTATGAGTAGATATACTGCCTAAGATTTGAGAATCAATAATATTAGTATAGGGATAAGGACACTTGGCAGACTTGATTTTTTTTTAGAGTTAGGGATACTATGAATATGTTAAAGTGCATCAGTATTATGCGTTCTATTTGCAGCAAAACTAGGGTGAGAAATAGAGATCTCTGGATTTTAGAATTATGGCTGCTTCAGGTGTGAATACAATACTGCTCATTGGCTGGGTGAGGTGGCTCACACCTGTAATCCTAGAACTTTTGGAGTCTGAGGTGGTCAGATCACTTGAGGTCAGAGTTCGAAACCAGCCTGACCAACATGGTGAAACCTGGTCTCTGCTAAAAAAAAAAAAAAAAAAAAAAAAACATAAAAAAAATTTTAAAAATTGCTGGGCATGGTGGTGGATGCCTGTAATCCCCACAATGCCAGCTACTCAGGAGGCTGAGGCAGGAGAATCGCTTGAATCCAGGAGGTGGAGGTTGCAGTGAACTGAGGTCACGCCATTGCACTCTGACCTGGGCAACAAGAGCAAACTCTGTCTCAAAAAACAAACAAACAAACAAACAAAAACAAAACAAAACTGAACTGCTCACAGAACGATATTCTGATCTTTTTATCTTAATGAGAACTAAACCATTTTTTTTTTTTTGTGAAAATACACAGAAGAACAGTAGGTGATTCCATCCTTCATTCTTTGATGTTTCTCTTTAACTGACTCATCCTTGAGTGGTGTAGGGCATTTGATAAACCCCAGATGGTTTAGAAGCACACAGATAATATATCTGCTTTATATTATCATCTTGTCTAGCTGCTTGCATGTGACTAAACGACCTTTTTGCCATAGGAGAAGTTACACCAAGGAAGATGAACTTTCCCTTCCATATGTGAGATAATTGTTTTCCCTCCACACCATAGAGTATTAGCTGAGAGACTGACATTGTTTCTTTTAACCGGGAAATCATTAGCCTTTTGCCTCTGAAGAAGAGTCACTTCATTACCTAGTACCAAGCAGAAGAAAAGAAAGTAAATACGGCATGATATTTCCGTAAGGTGATAAATTAGAAAAGGTATGAATATATGAATATATGAGTTTGATAGTAAAGTTGAAAACTGGGGTAGATCTGGCTGTAAGCTCAAGTTTGAAAATGTTTTTTCAAAGGTGAATTTGAGCTCCTGTAGTTACGTCCAGGAAATATGAGCCATTACTAAGATCTGGGAATTGAGGGTAAGGCCAAAAGAAAAAAAAAAAAAGTCTGGAAATGTAATTGTAATTGGGGAGGCCAAATGACGGAGGTTAAGCCCTGGGAAATGGAAAGGCAAATCGGTGTCTGAGAATTCCTGGGCCCATGGCAGGTCTCTTGCTGGACCCAGGCCATCACTGAACACTGCTTAGCTCCCGTAATCTCCACATGGACCTGTTTTAAGGTGAAGCTGGAGGAAGACTAAGCAGGAGTCAAGAGTGTGAAATTAAAGGAGACCCTTTGAGGGCATATGCCTGCCTTCAAATTTACAAATCTGCAAACCTTTGGTAATCTGGAACTCCCAAAAGCTGGCATTGTGGCAAACCTGGCAATGAACTCACAACTAAAACCTCAAGATCTCAGTCATGTCTGATCAGTCTGGAGGTTAAAAACAAACCTGGCTAAGGACCCTGAGGAGGAGACTTTTGTCCTAATCACTGTATCACCAGTGCTTAGAACACAGTGACTGCTGAATAAATGTTAGTAATAAATGACAAAGAAAGAAACAAGTAAATAATGTTTGTTAAAACAAACAAAAACCAAACCTGGCTTTGATGGCCTTTAAAAGAAGTAGCCTTAAGGTTCACACAATAATGTTAATACCTGCAATGTGCCAGACACTTTACCTATATGATCTCTAGTCCCCTCAAAGATTTTGCAAAGTTGTATTTTTCTTAGCATACAGAGAAGCTGTACAATGCATTGTAACATATGTGTATTATCACATGGATATATATAGATCCATCCACTCATTGACCAAGATTAAGTTTAAAAAAATTGTGGTAAGAACACTTAACATGAGATCTCCCCTCTTAACAAAATTTAAGCATATTATACACTATTGTTGACTATGGGTACAATGTTGTACAGCAGATTTCTAGAGCCTATTCATCTTGCTTGACTGATACTTTATGTCCTATTCTTCCTTACCCCCAGTCCTTGGTAAACACTATTCTACTCTTTGTATCTATGTATTTGACCATTTTAGATACTTTATATAAGTGGAATTGTGCAGTATTTGTCCTTCTGTGCCTGGCTTTTTTCACTTAGCATAATGTCCTCCAGGTTCATCCATGTTGTCACAAATGGCAAGATTTCTTTCCTTTTGAAGGCCAAATAGTATTCCATTGCATGTATATACCTCATTGTCTTTTTTTTACCACTTCTATCATAACTTCAGGGTTACATGTGCAGGATGTGCAGGTTTGTTACATAGGTAAACGTGTGCCATGGGGGGTTGTTGTACAGATGATTTCATCCTGCAGGTATGAAGCCTAGTATCCATTAGTTATTTTTCCTGATCCTCTCCCTCCTCCCATCTTCCATCCTCCAATAGGCCCCAGTGTGTGTTGTTCCCCTCTATGTGTCCAGGTGTTCTCATCATTTAGCTCCCACTTATAAGTCAGAACATGAGGTATTTGGTTTTCTGTCACATTGTCTTTAGTCATCTGTCCATTGTCATTTAGGTTGTTTTCACATGTTGGCTATTGTGAAGAACTGCAGCAATGAACAGGGGGGTGTTAATATCTGTTTAGGATCCCGATTTCAATTCTTTTAATGAATACCTGGAAGGGAAGTGGGATTGCTGGATCATATGACAGTTCCATTTTTAATTTTTTTGAAGAGCCTCCATACTGTTTTCCCTAGCAGCTGCACCATTTTATATTCCCACTAACAGTATGCAAGGTTTCCAATTTCCACATCCTCACTAATATTGTGGTCTTTTTGAAGGTTAAGTTTTTAATCCTCATTTTCTAAGTGAAGGCTTAGACCGATAAGGCTGCTTGCCCAAGGTTATCTAGCTAGTAAGTAATAGAGTTGGAATTTGGACCCAGGACTATCTGACTGTGGAACTTATGTCCATTCCACAACACTGTGCTGGCTCTTGTGATCACTGTGTTGCAACATAAGTTAAAGCAAGTCAACTGGAGAGTGAGTTGAAATAGCTGTTATTGAAAATGATTGCTGTTTAACTGAGGTTAAACCAAAGGAACGACCTAGGAAGGGCTACTTTGGCCTTTGATTCCAGAATTAGTTTTTAAAAAGCAGACTAATGCAGGAGAGCATGCATCTGTATATGCTGAATCATACATTAAAGAGGAAGAGAAAACTCATTTCAGAGGATTTGTTGTTATTTTTTAAAAATCAAATTTCATGATGTATAGTAGGCCCAATATAGACTCAGCTCATTTTCTCACCATTTTTGTATATTTATGACATTGCACAAAAATTGAATATGATAAAACAGAACATCAAGGATAGGTTATATTAGATTTCATATGTATGCTTTGTTTACTAAGGCAGAGAAATAGGCAACACATTTTGGAAGGATTTCCATAGAAGGGATTGACACAGGTTTTCCAACAGGAAAAAATTAATAATAAATCTTCCTAAAACATTACTATAATCATTTCCAAACAATAAAATAATCAATTAGACCCCCCACACAGTGAGATTTAGATAAATATAGTATCTTACCTTTAGTATTTTATAATCTTAAAGAATCAATATCAAAGCCTTGGTTATTTAAAAATGTTAATGAATTAATTTTAAAAATCTTTGACTTAGATTTCTAGAGATAAATAAAATATGATAGAGGTATGTCTGTTTATATCTCCACTCTTGCAAAACTGCTTACAACAAAATTACTATCTTGCTTATTAGGAGAAAATTTATTTATTTATTTATTTTGAGATGTCTTGCTCTGTCTCCCAGGCTGGAGTGCAGTGGCATGATCTTGGCTCACTGCAACCTCCTCCTCTTGGGTTCAAGCGATTCTTGGGCCTAAGCCTCCTAAGTAGCTGGGATTACAGGCACACGCCACCATGCCCAGATAATTTTTATATTTTTGTAGATACGGGGCTTCACCATGCTGGCCAGGTTGGTCTCGAACTCCTGACCTCAAGTAATCCACCCGCCTCAGCCTCCCAAAGTGCTGGGATTACAGGCATGAGCCACCACGCCCAACCAGAAGAAAAATTAAATTTTTAATGTTATTATACAGTACTTTGATTAAGAAGAGCACTGATCAACGACTAATATTTCTTGAGCATCTCCTATGGCGCCATTACTGGGGTCTGTGTCATGAGGAATACATTTTGTCATATCTTCAACAATGTGTACTGGGGGCCTACTGCATTCTAGGCAAGGTTCTGGAGGCTATATACAGAAATGGACGATTCCTTCCCTCAAGGAGTTCACTAACATAGAAACACAGATGGTCAAAGGTAGAAGGAATTTTAGAAAGCATGTAGTCCACCGTTCTCAATTTATAGTTAAGGAGGCTGTAGTTCAGAAATGTTAAGTTACTGATTCAGAGTCGCAATGCTCAGAGTGGCAAAACAAGAACTAGAAATGAGCTCTTTGATTGCTGGTCTGCCGTTCTTTTCATTATTCCAATCTACTTGGGAAGATGGGATACTCCCACATGAAACAACTGCTAACTTCAAAACAATACCAGACAAAAAAACTGCTAACAAAACATATGGTATTAACCATACGTTTAACAGGAGTTAGGGAAGAACTGGAGACATCCAACAGAGCGTAAATCTTCTGAGTAATGACATGCAATTTATTTACGGCAGGGGAGACTTGCTATGCTTCTGACATGTTGTAAGGATGAATGAGATGAAGGCATTCCAAGGAAGCAGTACTTCCCTCTGGATCTTATCATCTTGCTCTTAAAAAGATATGTTTTGGTACTCAGGCTAGTATCTCTTTCATTTACAACAGAAAACATGATATAAATTAGGAAGGAAATAATTGATAAAATAAAATACAAAGGCTATGGAGTTCAACTTCTGTTTGTAATTTATACTAAGATCTTCTGAGATGCACAACCTCATGTAAGCCACATTTACTCTCTTCTGAGTGTTTCTTGAATAAAAGTGAGCTGAAGAAGAAAAGCATTCTTATGTGATAATTTTTATAGCAGGAATATTTTAGCTAGAAATTTATCTTTAAATAAGTCACTTATTATTGGAAAGCTTTTATATGTTATGATCTTAATAGGAACTCTCCATAAATCGGGATGTGTGGACTTATTTTTGTAAAGAAAAGCATCACAGGGCTTCATTGAAAAACATTTACTAAGGGACTACTATGGACCAAAGTACTGTGCATATACTAGGGCGATGCTTCTCAAACTATCTGTAGTAAAATCAGCTTATTTTATATTATTTTTATTTTCTGACATGGACAAATACTTTGGGAAAACATCATAAAAATGATTTACTGGAAAAACTGAAAAAGAAATACAAAATATAAGGCCATTTTAAAACAATTATTTGACTCGACAGTGTGACCAACTCTTCATGTGCTTACAAGTGGCAGCAATATAAAAATGCTATAAAAGTTTCTAGGGGCCAGGTGCAGTCGTTCATGCCTGTAATCTCAGAAATTTGGGAGGCTGAGGTGGAAGGATCCCTTGAGTTCAGGAGTTCGAGATCAGCCTGGGCAACATTGTGAGACCCTCATCTCTGCACAAAATAAAAAAAAAAATTAGCCAGGCATGGTGGTACGTGTCTGTGGTCCCAGCTAGTTTGGGAAGGGTGCTGAGGTGGAAGGATAGCTTGAGTTCAGGAGGTCAAGGCTGCAGCAAGCCAGGATCATACCACTCCAGTACAGTCTGGGCAAGATCCTGTCTCAAAAAAAAAAAAAAAAAACCAAAAAGTTTCTAAATGTTTACTTGGTAGCAGTCACAGATTCACAGACTGGTAGGAAACAGGGCACCGACCAGCACAGGTACACGGACTGCACTCTGAGTAGCACTACACTACAGGGAGTACAGAAAAGAAGTATATGAATCCCTACTCTTTTAAAGCTCTCAAGTTATTGTGGAGATACATAGGAAAACATACATTTGCTGCACAATTTGGCAAGTGTAGTGGTCACCCCAATGTTGGTACCGCAAGTCAGGCAGCCCCTGGGCCTGGTTGGTAGAGTATGGAATGGCTTGGACCTGCTCTCTCCCTCTCCTTTAACTGCAGGTCTCAACCATACTGCCTCTCAAGAACACAGTTCTTGCCAGGTGCAGTGGCTCACACCTATAATTCCAGCACTCTGGGAGGTTGAGGTGGGCGGATCATAAGGTCAGGAGTTCGAGACCAGACTGACCAACGTGGTGAAACCTATCTCTACTAAAAATACAAAAATTTGCCAGGCGTGGCGGTGCGCACCTGTAATCCCAGCTACTCAAGAGGCTGTGGCAGTAGAATCGCTTGAACCGTGGAGGTGGAGGTGGCAGTGAGCCGAGATCGTGCCACTGCACTCCACCCTGGGCAACAAAGTGAGACTCTGTCTCAAAACAAACAAACAAAACAAAACAAAACAAAACAAAACAAAACAAAACAAAACAAAACAAAACACAGTTCCTAAGGGATAATCTTTATGGTGACTATAGAGTTACAGGTGGTGCTGGGGATGGCGTTTTCTTATGATATGCTACTTTTGAAATTCCACAAGACTTAGGAGTGTGGATAGGGTTTGGGAAGGGGAAGGGAGAAGTTATCAAAAATATGAGTTGTTATCTGTGATGGTGGCTGTTGATTTCCCATGATAAGTTGCTTGAAATTCATGGAGCTCTGGTAAGAGGAAAGGACCTTAATGGAAGCAAACACGTGAGATGTCAACTGTTGAATGCCAGTTGGCTTACTGGGGACCCAGGCTCCAGAGCATAAAGACCCAGAAAAAATCTTAGTGAAATTATTAGAGGTTCTACACATCGTACATCAAAACAGATATATTACATTACCTGAACCACTGTGTTTTTTGGTCCAAAATGATTCAAAGCAAAACAAAGTACGTGTGAATTGCCATGTGGCACATAAAGCCATGCCTCAGGCATCACCAGCATTTGGATTTAAAGCTACTGTGCTCTCAATCACCAAACTACAAACCCCTTAAATTTTTATAGAAAACCAAATGTCCTATGCAAGTGACACAAAATGTTAGATTTACATACAGTGCATCTGCCCAATCAAAAAGAAAATCAATGGACAAACACAGAATAGAATAATTTTTTATTTTTGGTAATCAACATGATGCTACAAATAAAATTTTCAATAGTGTTTTTCAAGACTTGGACTCTGACTTACAAGAAGCTCAGTATATTTTGTGGATTTAGTGAGGGCAAAGCATAGTCCCTGGTCTGAGGAGAGACTATCCATCCACAACTCACAATGCAAGCATCTCAGCAGGGTCTATTAATTTTCCATACACACGGAGCCAAATTCTGCCTGGGATTATTATGCAATTTTCAAAATGGCTCTAAGTCTTTCAACTTACAAAGTTACCATTTACATTGCACTGGCCTGCTGGCTGGGATGGATGAATGAACACTCTTTCCCAAAGGACCATAATTCATTCTCTGATCATAGCTTATACATTTGGGAGCATTGGGATCAGTGTGCCTGGCGCCTCCCCTCCCCTCTGCCCCACAAAGGAGTCATACACTGCAAGAGAAGGGGAGACAAAGTGGCTGTGTGCCATAGAGTGCAGAGGTGTGGCCAGGGAGGTGTTGACTGTGAGCAGCACCAGTCTAACATATAAGCAACTGTCTACATGATGTGATTTCAGGTGCACCAAAAAAGGCCTCATTGCCCCTCAGTTTAAACACTCCCTTCCCACTGGCGGATGCCTGGAATTCCACAGTTTTTAGAGCTCTGTTCCTTTGGTTTAAAGCTTTGATCCTGTTAAAATACTTGTACCCCTGGGTGGGCAGCCCCATTATAACCTATCAACCATATACACTGTAAACGGATGAGTTTTAAAGTTTCTTTTCTGAAAGCAGGTTTTGAGAGTGGAGTTCAGGGCAGAAGACACTGTGTACCTGAGGGACAGGGGGAAAGGAGAACATCACCTGGGGGGCAAAGGAAACTGGGCCCAAGACAAACAATGTGTGTGTGTGTGGCCGTGTGCACGGCTGTGTATGAGCTCCTCCCATGGCGGCAGCTGTTGAACACCCTTTCTTAACCCTCTCCCAGAAAACTTGATTTATGCTGCTTTTGGAGCCATGGAACCAGACTCTCCTCCCAGCTACAGCAAGATAATAGCTGTTGGCTACAGCTGGGAATTCTCGAATTCTTTCAAACTGGAGACTAGGAGCGAAAGGTGAAGAAAAGTTCTTCTGGGCCTGCTGTGCTAGGTAGCCTTCCTCTGGGGTCCAAAGAGAAAGATGGGGCCCAACGGTGTTATCTAAATGCTTCCAACTGGGCCTGAAAGTACAGAATCATGAATTGTCAAAAATGAACACTGGCTCAATCAGCACATCCTTTTGTGTTTCTAGACTGATTGTTTCTCTTTGTCTCTACTAGCTGAAGAGTAAGGATGAATCACTGGCCTTACTTCTAACACAAGGAAGGGAACCTTGAAAGGTAAGACAGTTGTTTATGTAAAAGAGAAAAAGAAAACCCAGTCTTAATTCAGTCGCCCATTTGGGCAGTATATAGTATGTAATGTAACAGATTGTATGCTTCGGTTAAGGAACTGGATTTTCATCAGTAAAATTCCAAGTTACTGGGTAGGCAGGGCAGACAGCTGCTCATAGCTTTCCTGCAAGCTTTCCTCGATGTCAGTTTCAGTGCCTGAAATTCTGCTATTAGAGTCATCGCTTAGGGAGTAGAAGGTTAGAAAGTCTTTGAGAGGCACTTATAAAAACGGAACCACTCCTTAAACCTAGCAAGTTTTATTAACTCCTACCTTAGGTTGGCTAAAAGCTCTGAAGTAGCCGCTTGGAGGGGCAGCAGAAGCTTTTAGGCCAAAGAAGTATTTTCCAAAACCTCAGGGCCAGCTTGCCTATGACAGCCCAAAGCCTAGTCATTCACATATCACCCCACACATTTTGTTATATCTTCATATTCCCATTACAATTAAATATTTTTCTTCAAACCAGTTCACATTTTTATTGAAATAAATGTATCATGGCACCAGCTACTTAGTTTTGTCCTAACAAAATCATGGGTTGGATGTACTAGTTACATATATTTTTTCTAATCCACCATTAAAATAAATATTTATTAAAATGAAAAGCAAAAACTTCATTGGTCCACTTCAGTTAACCCAGGGATTCACACACTTCACTTTGGAAAGCACTGACCTAGCTCATACAAAGTATATTAAATATAAAAGCATGTATTAAAAATAAGTCACATTCCCCTTTTTCCAGGTACTCAATACCCAGTAGTTGAAAACAACTGTTGCCTTTGTAGTTAGTTGCATGAGCTCTGGAAGATCATGAATTTATGGGAGGTCATGTCTTCCTCTGCAAGGTCATGAAATTCAATCAATGCTTGCCTTCCAATCTGCCCTTTGGTCACAGGGCTCCACAGGTGGAACATATCAAACTCACCAGCCAAATTATGACTCTTAATTGGTGTTTCTTTTAAAGTGGATATGTCATTTGTCAAATGTTCAATGCAGGCGCAGGCCTAGCCCCAGGCAAAATTATGAAGTAGGAGAAGAATGCCAGATACATTGGCCACACTCAAATGTTTGTTGAAAAAGAGTGAATGAGCCGTCCGTCCTTGACTCCTTCTCTCCCATCCCCCATATCCACTAGGTCATTATACCCTTTTAACGCTATATGCTAAATATCTCCAGTAATTTTTTTCCATTTCCAAATCTTCTCTGCTACAGGACTTTATCATTTCTTGTCTGAATTATTTTCACAGCCTCTGAACTGGTCTCCTTGCTTCCAATCTTTTTCCTTCTCCAAGCCATTCTCCACAGTGCTGCTGGAGAGATCTTTTATTCAGGCAAATATAATCATGGCGCCCCCCTCCCCCACCGTGCTGAAAATTTCCTTAAGTGGTTCCCCAGACTCCTCCACATGGCTTCAAGACTGCATAATCTGGCCCTTGCTTACCTCTCTCACCTTAGCTCTTCCAACTCCCCAACATGAAATTTTTACTTGCACCTCCCACCTTCCAACTGGGCCATGCCAAGCCCTCTCCCCTCAGTGTCTTTGTTTACACTGCTTTCTTTGCCTCAGCACCCTTCTCCCCATCTGCTTGTCTCACCTAAACTCCTACTGGTCTGAGTTTAGGTCATCATCTCCGGCACGCTTTCTCCGATCCCCCCTCTTACCCCTTAGAACTTTCTTATCTTAGCATTCACACAGTGGGTTAACATTCGACTTGGTTGTTTTCCCCATTAGTTTGCAGTTCTTTGAGGTCAGGTACCACGGGTTGGTTAATCTTTGTATCCTCATTGTCTGTTTGTAATCTACAGTGCCTGGAACACAGTAGGAGTTCAAATATTTGTTACCGAATGAATAAATGGATAAATGAACTTCCCCGTGACCTTCCTCTCTCTGTCTCCCTTCTCAGCCCATGGGTCCCTGGAACACAACCTCCTCTCCTCTGACCTTGCACACCCCAGACAATTTCCTGGTGCTGAGGTTCTCCCTCAAAACCTACTTTCACCTAGGTCGGAAACAAAACCTCAGATGACTAATTCATGCAGAGGTGTTAAGTAATTTCATCATACAAATACTTATTGAGTTCTCTACTGGAGTAGGGTGTGGAGGATCATGAAAAGAATCCATGCTAAAGATCCCTCCTTACCAGCATATAGGTAATGACCAAAATGTATTCCTCCTCGGAGAGATATTTGATTCTCAAAAAACTGGATTTCTAATGGTGAAATCTAAGCAGGAGAGGTGGGATTTGGGTGTAGGAGATCTTTCAAATAGCCTTCTACTCCATCTATGAAATAGGCTAGCTTTGGCTCAATAAATTTGCTGTGTAATTATTTTCTAATGAGTTAGGCTGGCTTTAAGCCCCTGGTTATTTCGTTGTAACTAGTTAGGCTTTGCCTCTTGAAGGGCCACCTGGGACTCTCGTGCAGTAGATTTTCTTTTAACGCCCCAGAATCAGGTGCTTTCTCTGACTTTGTGTGGCTCTATTGAATCAAATCTAGCAAGCCACAGGGGCTTTCAGACTTTTAAGATACAGTATTCAAAGGTGAGGCAGGCTGTGAAAAGCCCAGTGGTCCCTGGCTGTCCCTGAACGTGACTATTTGCAGGTTGGCTTTGAGAACCTGGTCAGAGCTGCGTTAGAAAAACGGTTCGCGGGAAGCTCCTCGGAGAGTAGAATGAGGAGGTGGATTTTGTGTGAAGGAATACCTTGTGTGGCTCTGGTGGCCAGGAAAGAGCTGGCACAGGCTGAAAGAAGGCCTGTGGCGAAGCGGAGGGGCACCTAGGCCAGGGACCCCCACCTGCCCCCAAGGGAGGAGGAAAAGGAGGCAAAAATCCTAAAGGGAAAAGCCCTCCAGGCTGTAGGCCAATGAGCGGCGGGAAGGAGGAGTGAGGCTGGGGAACTTCTCCCAGTCAGAGGGGACGGCTGCTGGGGAGCCAATCAGCGCGCTCGAGCCTGCAGCCCCTCTGCAGTAGTTATGCCAGAGCCCCCTGTGTAGAGCGGCGGCGAACGGGCAGCTGGGCTCGGCTGCCTGGAGCCACCGCGCGCGCTCCGCACCCTCCTCTCGCACTGCCTCCGCCCGGTCCCCGCACGCGGTGCCCTAGTGGCCCCCGCCGCCCTCCACGCCGCGCCCCCGCACCCTGCAGGCTACCGGCCGCACAACCGCCGCCGCCCCCTGGCCGCGCGGCTCGCCTCGCCCCGCCCCGTCTCTCCTCGCTCCGCCCCACCCCAGTCAGCCCCGCCCTGCCCCGCGCCGCCAAGCGGTTCCCGCCCTCGCCCAGCGCCCAGGTAGCTGCGAGGAAACTTTTGCAGCGGCTGGGTAGCAGCACGTCTCTTGCTCCTCACGGCCACTGCCAGGCTTGCCGAGTCCTGGGACTGCTCTCACTCCGGCTGCCACTCTCCCGCGCTCTCCTAGCTCCCTGCGAAGCAGGATGGCCGGGACCGTGCGCACCGCGTGCTTGGTAGTGGCGATGCTGCTCAGCTTGGACTTCCCGGGACAGGCGCAGCCCCCGCCGCCGCCGCCGGACGCCACCTGTCACCAAGTCCGCTCCTTCTTCCAGAGACTGCAGCCCGGACTCAAGTGGGTGCCCGAAACTCCCGTGCCAGGTGAGGAGGGGTCCCTTGAGCGTTCCCCGCACTCAGCGGGGACCAAGGGGCGCGTGGTGGCTGTGTCCTGAGCGCGCTAGCCCCGCCGGGCTGTAGTCGTGCGCCCTGCAGCTGGGCACTTGGGAGTGGTCGGTGTGCCTGGGGCCTGGCTGGATCTACTGAGGGAGGGAGAGAGGGTGTGTGTGGACGGAGCCCACATCCCCCAGTCTCATGCTGCTGTCAGGGAAGATGTGAGCGGGAGGAACCGTGGGGATCGCCCTCTCGTGAGCGCCTGTTTTTTGGAAGGGCGAGAAGGTGGGAGCTATTTTCCCGGGTCTTTGCGAACTGGCGCCCCGCAGCCGAGCTGGTGCCTCTGGAATTTGCCATCCTTGCTCGCACATACGTGTCAGAATTTCAGCCTTAGCTGGACTACGGCTCCAGCCGTCCCTTCCCCAGCGTGCCCCCCATGCCCTCCTTTACCCAGCCTGGGTTTCCTAAGCTCACGGGCCCAAGCGCAAGCAAGTTGAGGACAGATTTCTGAATCTGCAGTGGCGGGTGAAGACACGCCGAGGCAAACTTTTGAGTAAGAGGGTCCCCAAAATGAGGAGGACTGAACCTTTTCCTTCAAAACAGCATCCCTTATATAGGTTAGCGAAATCGCTTTAAAACCGGTGCTGCTGGCCCAGGGAGCCGGAGTCCAAAGAAATTTAACTCCTCCCCCTCCCAAATTCATCTGCCTTCTTGACAGGCTGGATCCTAAAGGGGAGATGATTTTAGGCGGAGGAAAGTTTCTGAACGCCTGCCTTTTGTTCTGCACAATCAGATCGTGCCGTAACGACGTATTTTAACATTAGCCAAGGGCTGCCGCTGTCAACAGATGAATATTAATGGCCCTGCGTGATTGACTGTCCAGCGGTTAGGCTTCTAACGCCCGCCTTAGAATCCAATTAGACCAAGTTGCTACACTGACAATGCGGACAAGAAGAGTCGGTTTCAAACAGGTTAATTTGTCAGGGGTGCACTGAGAAGAAACGGCCAGTTGTATTCCGTAACCGTGAGACGTTTGTGGCCTCCGGGGTCTCTTCTCAACTCAGGCATCCAGTGAGGCGCGCGTCCCGCGCTTCCGAAGGATCGGGGAGCAGCCCTAGCCAAAACTTGGCTGGTGGCTCTCAACAAGTCATGGAGGCGGGCCCGATGGTTGGACCAAGTTGTGAATGCGGATGCGCGCCCCGTGGGCGCTACCAGCCAGCGTTCACTGGTAGGAGGTTACCTAGGCAGCCAGCGCGCCCTCAGCCTTTTCTTTAGGTTGATGAAAAGAGCCGAGTGAGCCTGCTGTTTAGTTGCAAAGGTAATTGGTCACCCTTTTTGGTGACTGAAATGCATTTGCGCATATGTTAAATATTGCTTTGCAGGATTTCGCTCTAAGGGAGGGTCGAACTACCTCATCCACTGTTAAGTGTTAATAATATACCACGTGGGCATGTGCAGGAGCTGTAAGGGGCAACCTATGAATCAGTTCCACGGAACTGAAACAACTGGCGAATCTCTCTCCCCTGGAAGTGCCATGGTAATTAGATTGTTAAGGCTAGAGAACATGCTTTTGTTGGTAATGTAAAAATTGGTCCTCACAGGCTGAGCCCCCACAAGACGAATGGGTCCAGGGTTGGGGTTGGGGCCACATTTGGCTGATTCAAAGCCAGGAGGTAAAGATGGTGCCCAAAAGAAGAAAAAGGCCAGAGGAAAGCACAGATAGTCATTTAGCAACCCCCCTCTCCACACACACTCCTGCAGGCAATCGCCCTCCCTCGCTCTCCCCCAGCTCTCTGGCTGCCTGCCTCTTTGCAGCATCTGTATAAAAGTATTGGGAGGGCCCACACACTGTGTGTATGAGATTTGGCCTGGGCTCTTTCCCTCCCTTTAGGCCTAGGGATGGCCATACACTTATAGAGAAGAGGGATTTGTAATAAAGGTTTTTCATTTTCCTCTGCTATTTCACAAACTCTATAGGAGCAATCACTTTTCAAGGGTTTTCATCATATAAACCCAACATTCCCTGCTTTAGTTCTATTTAACAAACACAAACACTGTTGAGCACCTTCTACATGGCAGGCACTGTCCTGACTCGCACTGGCCAAGCCAAACTTCAAATATAGTGATCCCCATACAGCTACCATTATATATCCTGGATTTTCCGGGGGCAGTGCAGGTTTCTAATACTCTGCCCTGGCATGAAACCATGTGTCCTGAATTTTAGTGGGACAAATATGGTCACTGTAGATGTGGAAAATGTGAAAATCCTAATGTTCATGTGTGGAAAGAGCGCATCAGTATTTTAGGGAAGAGACAATAATGGCAGACTAAATACAATGGTAAGTGCATAATTTCGAAGTGAATAAATGTATAATTTGCTGCTGTCGTTCAGTGGTTGGAAATTGAAAGAGAGCTGAAAATTATTTGATAATTATGAACCATCACGATGACCGCTTGACTTTCCCCCCTCCACATCCATATTTTAAGCCACGTTCAGTTTGCCTGCTGTACTATATTAACTGCATTAAAGCTTTCTTTGTCCCAGATCAAATGAGATTCAGTCACAGTAAGGAGAAATCCTCAAGAATGTCCTGTTTCACTTAGGGGGAGCATTTGGGATTGACGGCTAACTTCGGCCATTAGCAGAATTGGGTTAGCCTGAATAAGGTACATTTCTTATGCTAATATGGATGAGACTAAATGGCATTTGAGACAAGCCAGCCTAAAAAATAAATCACTGGTACCAAAGGACTACACTAGACTTCCACAAAGCTGATCTAAAGCCTTAAAATCTCATGTTCCCATTTATTTTGGAGTGTTCAAGTCACAGGATAGCAGTTCTAAATAGCATGTCCCCAAAATCCATAGATCTCTTCATACCCCACTTATTTTTTTAAGGATTTGTAACTTGGAAAGCACCACAGATGGAAACCAGGCGCACAGAGTTAGCATTTGGCAGAAAAATCCATATAACTGACTTTCAGTGCAGCTCTTTTGCCCTTATTTAATTTAGAAAAATTCAGAAAAAAAGCCAATGAGCTCATAAGTCTAGATGTTTATTTTGTTTTGCTTAACCTACCCACAGGCGCAATCAAGAATGGATACAATTTTAGGCAAGGAAAGTGAGCTAGTAATCAGACAATGATGTTTCCAATTGTCTCAAGGGAATGTTACAGAAGTCTGGAAAAAAATTCCTCTAAACAAAAATCAAGTGTAATTCACTTTATGAATGCCATACACTGCTTTTGTCGGGGGAGGGGGGTAGCGTAAGGGATGGATGGAAATGAGAAAATCAAACAAACCGTGGTAGTGTTGCAACTCCCAAAAGATTGAGGGATATTGCCTTGGAAGGCCTTGGAAAGTGCGAGAACCAATCCAGAAGGCCAAATGCCTGTATGGGTAAAAGGCAGTCTTGAACAGCCAAAATTGACTTGGAGTTTCTTGAAATAGATGAAACAACATAAAAATAAAAAGCAACGTGCTTGAAACAAAGAGAGAGTTTGGTATTTGTTGTTGTTTTTTTTTACTGTGAGAACTAGCCTCCGTATCTGGGTTGCCAGCTGCGGTTCCCCAATTAGTTTGAAGCAGTTAGCGGTCCTAATATCCAGAGAGAATAATAAGTGAGGTGTGGAAAGGTTTTCTCTCTTCTGAGATTGCACTAGATATTTGGGTAACCAGGTGATTTGTTAAAACTTTGAAACTTTGAACAATACAAAAAACTTTGTATCGTGTGCTAACTTGGAACAGTTAGAGAATTCTTTCAAATGTGGTCTGAATAGTACACGAATCCTGATACTGATACCAAGCTGTGCTTAGAGGGAGCCATCAATCTGATGGAGGACATGGCTGATGATTGGTGGGGCACCTTGGGCTGAAAGGAGTCTAACACTGCCAACTCCTTGGCAGCCTCTGTAATAGGTGCTGGGGGTGCAGAGAGGAGTGAGACACAATCCCTTTTGTCAAGGAGCTCACAGTCTAGTGGGGGAGCATACAAGTAAACAGGCTTCCCAGGAAACTTGTAGGATTAAAAAGGGTGAAAAGGGCTAGAAAATACCTCCAGGAAATTGGCTGAAATGGTCACAATAGCCAGCCTGGGCAAGGGAAAAGAACTGAAGAGATGAAGTGGGAGATAGGGAGAAGTCTCTTAATAGGGCCGCCATCTTAAAAAGAGTTTCTTAATTCTTGGAGCAAATTCCATTTTGGAAGCATTAGGAAATACAGACATAAGAATTTTGATGGATGCTAAATGACGCAGATGGTATCAGTTTTGCAATGTGTTTTTTTCTTATGGGCTGGTAGGTTGTATCCAATATTTTGATGCAATATTTTTGAGCATTCTGCTACTTCCATCTTTAGAGTTGCAATGTTTGCTGTTCACTGTAGCCTAGAAAAAGGCGGCTTATTACCGATCTGGGAGAAAAGACTCCTGGATTTGTCTGGTATGAGAAAAGACAGAAAATATGTTTTCTCCCTAAATGACAGCTATCAATGACCACGCCAACTTCAGTGTTTGATGCATATACAAAAGCATGGGTCTTAAGAGGTATCTTATTACTCATTTCTAAGAAAATTGAAGATAATCACTTATAACTTGTGCACACGATACATCATTTGGAAAGAATTTCACTGGGGATCATGTTGCTCAACTGAAAAGTTCTGGCATGCTGAATTTGTACATTTTTTTTGTGAATGCTTCCTTTTACTCTGATCTCTAGCTTTTTTTCTGCATATGGTTATTTGTATGTTTTAGATTATAAGCCTCTTAAAGGGAAAGGACTGCATTTGAGCAGTGTTGAGCACAAGGCCATACAGCATTTAGTAAATAATTGACAAAAATAGAGTTTCTAGATCATTATGTATTCCCTATGAACTCTCACATACTTTCTTAAGCCATATGTCATCTTACATATTTTAAAAGCCTAAGCCCAAATTGTTACGATACATTATTGGGGCATGTGGACAAACTTTTCAGCCTACATATATTTTGGCTGGAGACAGATGCAGGCTTACCTCAGTTAGCTGGCAACTCTTACCATCAGCGGGGCTTATTAAATTGTTGAGTACCCAAATAACAAATTGAAATTAGCAGAATTGTTATGACTGGCTTAGTATCATTAACGATCAACAATTATTACAGCACATAAATTGTAGGACATCTCTTAAATCAAGCCCTCTTTGATTTAATGTCAGCTAGACCTTTCTTGCTAAGGTTGATATTACCATATTTGGGAGTTGAGCTATATAACACATGCATGGACCTGTTGAAGTATCTCACGGGTTTTTGTAACCTGGAATCAGAATTCGTGTGCAGGCTCAATTCAAGAGCCTATTCCAGGAGCCAATATCTATTCAGTCCTAGCCAATCTTGTAAATGGGTTAGACATTTTTGGTAATCTAGGATCTAATGGAAAGTATGGGCAGAAAAATCTCCCACTCATCTGCCCATATTTAGCAAATTGTCTGGCTTGAAACAGGATCCCTGGCACTCCATTAGGAAATGAGCATCAGAAAATAGAATCCAAGTTACAGGCCCCAGACTGGCTTTAGAGACAGCATAAAGTAATGGGAATTTACCTTCTGAGACATAATGACAGGGAGAATGCTATTCAAAAATCAAGGTGAAGGTGGGTATATTAGAAGTGTGTGTTTTGAAATGCTACGTGTTTGGGGGGGAGCGGTGAGAATGCTCATTGGAACATTGTAGCCTTACTTGAATATCTTGTTGAATATACAAAGTAAAGAAGATATAGTTCTGTACTTCTAATTAGGGCAATTCAAGATCAATTAACCAAGTGTTAATTATTAGAAATACTTGTTTGCAATTTAAAAAAATGAATCAAGATTGATTACTAAGAGAGGCATTTTCACTTTCCCCTCTTTTTGTGTGTAGCTGGACAAAGCCTAATTTGAGGGTTTGTAGTCTTCCTCATGAATAAAAGGAAGTCAATGTTATGACCAAAATGCCTTGCTAGTGTTCCGAACAGTTAATTACTTCTAGTAGCTGAAATTGTATTTATATGCTAGATTAGTAAATCTACTAAACTCTTTGAAGTGTACTTAATTGGCTTATATTGATAAATAATTGATAGGAAGGGAGATAAAATACAAGTGGGAGTGGCAATAAGAAGGGAAGTCAAAAGCTATTATAAGAGAAACTTCCACCGTCCAGCCACCTGAAAGCTGAAAAATGTACATGTCTCAGTAGAAGTGATGTTTTTGAAAATATTCTGTATTTTTCAAAATTTCCACAATGAAACATGTATTTATTCCTTATAAATCCAGAAGAAAGCACAACTTTAGAGTAAAATTTTAAATGGCCTTTTTGTCTGCCTTTTGCAACTAAATTTATTACTGGAAAATTAGAAGTCCCCAATTATGGCAACTTTGAAGTTCATGTTTCTAATGATGTCTTCCTTACTAGACTGTGATCATCTTGAGGTTAGGGGCTACATCTTATTCATCTTTGTATCCCAGTGTCTAGCACAGTACAGGGTACAAATAATAGGTACTCAATATATATTTATAGACTGAATGAATGGAGTTAGAAATGTGTTACAAACATAAAATTTCCATAAAGCCAATATTTAAGTAGTTGATTTATTGTTACCAATATACTAAGGCTTCTAAAAAAGTAACCAGTTTTTTTTTTTAGGTCAAAAATCCATTTGTTTTCTATAGGTAAGTGATAAAGGATATTAGTTTAATTCATTTGGCTATACTATAACTCTCTGAAAGAAATAGACTAGTCAAATCTTATAAGAGGTAAGTATTTTGTGCTTGTTTATAAGGATATTATAAGTAATTTCAAGATAAATTGAAGATATATTATACATGTATATATAAATGCATATGTTTATCTTCACCTTACAGATCTGTGATATTTAGGTTTGTGAAAATAATGCAACTTGGTGCCAGTTATGGAAACATACACTGAATGTATGTAAGTTTTTCCTCAGTGTTTGGTGTTTCTTACCTAAGGTATGAAGCTTCATAAATGTACATTTAAAAGTACATAATCCAGACTGGCCATGGTGTCTCACACCTTTAATCCCAACACTTTGGTAGTCCAAGGCAGGTGGATTGCTTGAGGCCAGGAGTTCCAGATCAGCCTGGCCAACATGGCAAAACCCTATCTCTACTAAAAATACAAAAATTAGCTGGACATGATGGTACATACCTGTAATCCCAGCTACTCAGGAGGCTGAGGCAGGAGAATCGCTTGAACCCGGGAGGCAGAGGTTGCAGTGAGCTGAGATCATACCACTGCACTCCAGCCTGGGTGACAGAGGAAGACTCCGTCAAATAAATAAATAAATAAAATTTAAAAAAGAACATAATACAGAGTGGATTTTCAGCCATGAAAATTTCATTTGGGTAGGATAAAGGGCCTCATTAGAGTTCTCTTAATTTCTGTCTGCATTAGGCCAAACTTTCAATTAGTTGCCTAGGTAAACTAATTGAAAGTTGATGGGAAGTTCTTTCAAATGTTCAAATAGAGGCCCAAGTAGGAAAAAGGATAAAAAACAAAGGGATGATATTCATTTGAAAACAAAAATCAGAATTCTATTTGCATACTCTTCTCCTTAATCTCAGCTCACTGCAACCTCTGCCTCCCAGGTTCAAGAAATTCTACTCCCTCAGCTACCTGAGTAGCTGGGATTACAGATGCCCACCACCACACCTGGCTAATTTTTGTATTTTTAGTAGAGATGGCATTTCACCACATTGGCCAGACTGGTCTTGAACTCCTGACCTCAGATGATCCACCTGCCTCAGCCTCCCAAAGTGCTGGGATTTCAGATGTGAACCAATTTTGCTCCTGACGAGTTGCCCCTCTTTTAAAACTTACGATTGAAGAGGAGGAGACAAGTAAAGAAATATTTTTTAGCTATAGCTTTACCTAAGTATGGTGTTTGGATATGTTTTATATATTTGTATTCATAGATTTTATGTATGTATAGAATGATTTCTGTTATTTAGACAGCAATAATTAATAAATATTTCTGTTACTTAAACTGTTTGAAAGTTAATTGTTACTCTAAGCAGTAGGTGGTCTTTCACAGTCATACCTTACATTTGTCTCATGAAAGCCTTGCTTTCATATTATCTCATGTACACACAAGGCAACCACTCATAAAGTATCTGTCACTTCCGACTTCCAACAACTTGCCTGGTTCCAGCACTCATACACACACATATTTGTACACTCATACATATACACATATAATATCCGTAGATCTTTATGCCTTTAATAATCTAGAGACTAAGCCTAATTTATGCTGGGGGAGATCTAATGGGTACAGCTTTCAGAGATTGAGTAAACCCTTTTCAGTTGGATTGGCCTGAAATTGTAGCAGAGCTAATCGTCACTGATATCATAGAGGTACCACTCTTAAAATCAAGTTCCATCATTTCCCCAAGTACACAGATGTTATCCTTGTTAAGCAGTGACAGTCACCAATAATATGAATTTGGCCCACTTTGGAGAACTACTTCTAGCACTGGCAGCTTTGCATGTTGAGCACCATAGAAATGAGAATGTGACTCAAGAAGCAGTTTCCAGGTTAGGTTTCATGGAGTGATTGCACTGAGGACCACAGTTATCTGATTTGGAAAACAGATGGAAATTTGCAGAATAGGAACTCACTTAATAATGAACTTTATATGCCATTTCTGCATAAATATTTAAAAGTTTAAAATGTATTCTTTACTTCAACCAACATTTACTGAGCACAGATACTATGCCAGGTACTGAGCTAGGAGCTGATGAACAAGATAAAATCACTGCCAGCAAGGAACTCCCTGCCTAGCAAGGGATCCAGGCAAGGAAAAACATAGATGTCAAGGCAGCATGACTATGGCCCGCCATTGAGCTGGGCACCATGTGGAGGCCTGAGGGCTCTTGAGCTATGGAGGAAGTTGCCTAGTTGTCTTAAGAGGGCTGAGTTCAAGGCTACATTGAGCTACCATCATACCACTGCGCTCCAGCCTGGGTGGCAGAGAGAGACCTTGTCTCAATAAAAAAGGGGTGGGGGTGGCTATCATGTAAGGCATGTACAAAGGTACAAAGTTAAGAGACAAAATAACACATTTGTTGGACTGGAGTAGTTGGGATTTCTCGGAGCACAGATGAAGAAGATGAATTAGAAAAAAAGGAAATGATGAGGAGTTTGGGTTATATCCAAGGATGATGAGGAGCCTTAAAAACATTTTAAGAAGGGAAGCATTATTCAGTTGGAAGATGACTGGAGAGTGAGCAGTGGCAGGGAGTTTTAGTAACACAGGTGATAGGGCAGGGGACCATAAATAGGAGAATAAAATCTAAACTTGAGAGAATAGAGGGAATAGAATAGACATGACTTAGTGACTGGATATGAGGACAGAAGGGAGAATCTAGAACTTTTGGTTTTTCTGGGTGGTGGTGCTGTGGCACATAATAGGTGCCTGGTAAATATTTGTTGAACAAATGAGTGTGCTTGAAATATAGGAGGAACATGTTTTTAAGGGCTGAAATAATCAGTTTGGTTTCAAACAGATTGAGTTTGAAAGGTCCTTTGATGATGGAGGTAGAAAATGTCTGCTAGGTAGTTCAAGTTGCATTTTGGATTACAAAAGAGGGAGAAATCAGGGATGGGGATGTATACTTGGAAATTATCAGCATATAGATGGTAATTGAAGCCCTGGGAACAGATGAGATCACTGGGAAAGAGTGTATATATTCTTCTGGAGTTAAGGAGAAGCACATAGTTGGGACTCATCAGCATATAGGCTTAAGTTGGAAGTCATGAGTGTGGATGATATTTTCCAGGCTTTTGCATGTGACATGTATTAAAATGTATTTTGCCAACATCTGATGATTTAAAAAAAAAAAAACCTGCCAAAGACTTCAAGAACCCTCTTGATTAAGAGAAAGTATGAGTATATGTTGTCATGATCCAAGAGTCTGCAGATGAAATAATGTACTACCAAACACACACACGTGCATGTGCACACGTGCATACACATACATCTCTATGTAGAGGAATATATTAGAATCAAAGAGTCAGACTTCTATTATTCTTAATAGTAATAATGAATAATTATGCATGTTATTTAAACGGAAAGGCTGGACACGGTGGCTCACACCTGTAATCCCAGCACTTTTGAAGGCTAAGGTTGGAGAACTGCTTGAGCCCAAGAGTTCAAGACCAGCCTGGGCAACATAGTGAAATCCTACCTCTACAAAAAATACAAAAATCAGCCAGGCATGGTGGCATGTACCTGTAGTCTCTGTGACTCAGGAGGCTGAGGTTGGAGGATTGCCTGAGCCCAGGAGGCAGAGGTTGCAGCGAGCCAAGATCACGCCACTATACTCCAGCCTGGGTGACAGAGTGAGACTCTCTCTCAAACAAACAAACAAACAAAAACAAAAACAAAAAAACCACACACACAAAAAACAAAGAAAAACCAAAACAAAACAAAACAAAAAAAAAGCCCTGACAGTTGTTAGCTGTTACTCTTAGCAGTAGGTGGTCTTTCACAATCACACATTACATTTGTCTTGTGAAAGCCTTGTCCTCATATATCTCATGTGCACACAATGCAACCACTCATAAAGTGTCTGTAGCTTCTGAGTTCTAGCAACTTTAGTGGTTCCAACATGGTGGCTCCTCTGTCCCTCCCCCAGGGGAGTACTTTCCCAATGTAAAGAATGAAAACTGTAACAATGTGTAGCTTTTGGAGCTCTAGTCTGTATTCTGTTTCAGACTTGGCCCTCATGGCTGGTCTCTGAAACATGTGGTTCCAAGTAAATGCTAGGAATACTTGTGTAATTGGGCTGATCTTTCATAAGTGTCTATGGAGATGTATTATTTTTTGGTTTGGGGGTTGGGGAGGGTTGTATAATTTTCTGTTCCTCTGGCATAAATGGTTTCTTTAATTTGTCCGTTGTTTACGAGATTGCCTTCATCAGTGTTTCTTTCAACATAAGCTTGAAACTCCTTGTATTCTAGTCGATTTTTTGACACCACTTTCAGGTTGGTGGAATAGTTTAGAAGGACCATGAGGGAAGATTATGGAAAATAACCTTTACTGAGTGCCTACTATATGTCAATTACTTTATATGTAACCTCTCATTTAATCAACACAGGAAACCTGAAAGGTAGGTGGTATCAACTCCATTTTACAGATGTGAAGAAACTGAGGCTCAGAAAAGTTTACTTTCCCAAAGGTTGTGTAAGTGGCGGAGCCGGAATTTTCACCCAGGTTTGTCTTACTCCATAGCTCATGCTGTTTCCAGAATACCTACTGGAGTATGAGAGGAAGGGATATAGTCTGGATATAAAGTATTTGACTTAAATTCTCATACTCTATCAACTTCTGTGACACTGTGTACTCTGGGTTCCCTTCCTACTCACTTCAATCTTTGCTTGTTTGCCCTCTTCCTCCTACACTTTAGATGTAAGTGTCCCAGTAGTGTTTGTCTTTTGCCCTTTCTGTTCTCTCTTTGCTTATTCCCAAATCCATTCCCATGACTTCATTATCTTTGCTCTTTGAATGATTCCCATATCTCTTTTCAACCTGACCTCTTCCTTGCTCTTCAGTTCAGTATTTCCCAGTTGTCTGCTGGACGTGTCCATCTGGAAGTCCTGCCAGTGTTTCATTTTCAACCGAGCCAAAAATTAGTCCATTATCTTCTTTTCCCATCCACACAAACCTGCCTCTCCTTAACGTTCTATATCTCTGGTGATGGTATCTCTGTCTGGCACAACTCGAAACCTTGAAATTGTCTTTGATTTCTCCTTTTACACATCCCACACCCAAATTAAGTGACTAAATCTTGCAAGTCTACCTCTGTCTATTATGTCTCTCACTCTTATGGCCTTGGCATGCATGGCCTCTATTTAAGCATAACAGACTGAGCCAATGAATGAGAATGTGATATTGAATGGGCTAGGGAGAGCCAGTAGGATCTCTACTCAGTGGCTAATAATTTGTAACTAGTTGGAAAGTACTGCCTTTGCTGCCTTAGATGGGTAGAACGTCTAGTCTTGGCCTTGGCTTAATTTAATGTGGCCAGAGGCAGCTATCTCCTGAGATCATTTGGCTCTTCCCATAGGGAACCAATGGTTTCCCACTTTTTCTTTTGTTGGCATTCTGGGGTATATCTTACTTGGCCATCTCCAGAAGTCAGAGTGGAACTGTTGAAAAGTTTCAAAGAGCTGTAGAAGAACTACGCTCAGTGTTTCAAATAGTCCTTTCTGTTTCAGAAACAGGTTTTCTGCTTTGTTTTCAAACTTCAAAGTTTATTTCTGAAATAAAGGTTTATTTTCTCCATGGTATTTTGAAGGTTTTATACAAGTGTTAATTTCTAAAACCTAAGTCATTTCTTGGCTTTAAAACTTCAGTGCTGTAGGTCAACTTAATAACGTTGCCTGAAGGGTTTTTTGGCCTTCAAAAGCTGTCAGATTGCTTTTTCTTTGTTCTTTGAGAGTGTAAGGTTGCCTCATTTAGGAAGCTTGAAGGAGATGTTGGAACCAGCATTTGTTCAGTCATTCAGAGTCTTTTCCCAACATATCCAGTTTTATCTTCAAATTAGATCCTAGTGGCAATGAAATTTACTACCAACTAATAATTCTAGGTAAAATGGGTAAGATTCTTGAAAAGCTCCTCAACATTTCATAGAGTAGTGATAAGAAGTAGCCTAGGTTACTCTAACACCCACAGTTAAGGAGAACAATGGATGTTCTGTGTGTTCTCATCACAGCCCTCCTGGGGCTCAGTATACCTCTGAAGCTACTACTGAAGGCCCTCCTTCATCTTTTGGTTTGACTGTTCTCCACATCTTCCCTTTTCCCCTTCCTCCTACCCTCACACCCTCTCTCAACTGGTTATAATTTAGAACAGAAGGTGCTTTATGGTTTGTTATATTTATTAAATGGTTTTGTGTTTCTTGTTCTCTCTTAAAAAAAAGGATGAGTGAAATGTTTTATATTTTCCTCTGCATTTTAGTTTTAAGCTGTGTTTCCTTTCCCTGTAGCTTCTGATTTCCATCTCTCCTCTCTCTTCCTCCATTTTCCTCTGCCTCCTCGGCTTCTGTCTGTCCTCACTGGAGAGAAAACAGGCTTTCCATTTCTGCCCACGCATTTTGTTTGGGTACCTGGTTTACTTATCTTGGGATATTGTAAAATTCCATTCTTTAGTTTGAAAATGAAGAGCTCTAAAATATACACCAATGAATTTACATTCTATTTTCTAAGAACTGAGTATTTAAAAAGCTTTCTGTACAGATAGAATAAGGCTAGATGACCTGACTTGTGTACCTCAGATCATTGCTATGTAGTTTACATTCTCTCTCACCTTGTCATAACTCTAAATACATGAAAATTGCATCTTTGTTCTTAGAAATATCTTTTCTTACATTGAATGCTTTCCTTTTTTCTAAAGATAAGGGAGCCCCTTTGAAACAGCGCTAGTGTGGGTTAGAACTGACACCTACCTTGTAAGCTAACCAAATTATAACCTGCTTTTCCCTGATGAAGTGATCACACTTCAGGGACATTGTTTTGCTTGTGGGGTTTTATTGTTCCAGTTTCAATTTTGACTGCAGGTTAGAGATTGTATTCCAATTGGACTATTCCTTGGTATTTTTTCTCTTTGTCTTTATACTTACGGGGCTCTGTTGTTTGTCCTGTATCTATTATCTCTTCCAAGCTTGGCCAAGGTTGTTAGGTTATGCACTTATGTATAAATATTTAACAAGATAAGTTAGACAAAATGTGCTTGAAGACATTTTAGCCCTGCCCCCGACCTTTCCACACCCCCCAACCCCAGCTCATTTTTTTGCATAGAGTCGCAGATGGTTGCTTTATCTCAGATGTTTAGATTTGGAGGACATTCCTTTGCACTTTGCTTGATGGACACAATTAAATGAAAATCTTTGAGTCAATCTTGACTACCAAAATAGTAGCACCAAGTAACAGATAACATTAGGTTCTTCTTCCTATTTTTTTTTTTCTAACTGGTTATCCAAACTCCCTTAAGCCAGAGAGTTTTAGGTATGAGATTGTGTGTTTTTTAAGAAAATATTATGGATAAAGACTAATGTTCTCGAGTCAGGAATAACAATTAGTACCATTCATTAATCAGGGGGCATGTTTTGACTTTGGGTCCTGGCTAGGAAATATAAACTGTGAAAGTCACACATATATATGAACCTCAAGCAAATTTATGACTTGTCAGCCTTTTAAGGTTAAATTCTTAACCCCAAATCGGAGCTGGCTTTATATGTGGAGCCCGGCACATTCCTTTGGGCCACTGAGCACGCCCCTCCCCAGCCCTTTGCTTAACAGCAGCTAGTGGCCTAATGAGCAAGAAGGATTTCTGTCTCTTATCAGCTGCCTAAACAGCAACAGGAAGGCTGATATACGGAGTACAGGTCAAAACCTGAGTTCTTGAACCAAAAAGCTACAAGGTCAGTTTAAAACTCTAGATATGTGGTATCGCTATAGTCATCGATACCTGTCAGTAAAGGAGTTAGACGCTTGAGTTCAAACAAATAGTAATAGTTGTCAAAAGTATGAATCGTCTAATTAATTTTGTTAATAGTTCTTTCCTTCTTTGTTTAGTTCTTCCATAAATAGCCTTCATATACTCTTTAATGAGCTTTTAGTTTGTGCCTGGAGGTTGTTATGGTCGTGTAGGAGTGTTTGATTGTCATCTAGTGATGATGATGGAGGTGAGGATATTTATATTTTGGCCCAGATTTTGGAAGGGGCTGCCAAATTAAGGTAAATAGATATCTACTACTATTTTTATTTCTTTTTAAACTGAGGATTTTTTTTGCATATGCATTCAACTTGCCATGGAGTCAGAGAAACCTTTGTGCCTCCTCATATTGCACTCAGATGTTTTTTTAAAGGAGAAATCCTGTTGCCTGTTTCTTAGATCCACTTGGAATCCAGGCTCAGATTCACGTAGAATAAATATTTTAGGGTATTCAGTGCCCATCATAGTGAAAGCCCCTTGACTTTCATCTTCTGCATTTGCATGTTTTCAGAGACAATAATGAAAACATTTTTTTCAGATTCCGTTGTGTTATTGAAAATCCTATTTACATAAACAGGCATTGTTGTGGCTTAGGGAAGAATGTGGGGTCCCATTCTTTAGCTCCTTGTATGTCTTTGCTAAGGCTCGTCTAAATAGAAGTAATGACGCTTTAGTCTAAGCAGCTTTTCTCATTTAGGTAGGCAGGGTGGTTTGAAATTTCAGTTTACTAGATAATTGAGCCTCTTCTTCTTAATTATGTCAGGCATGCAGGTTGCTCTCTTTATAGTAAAGACCCTAAAAATCTAGTAATCTCCTCAGACATCCATTTGGTAATAAAGTCCTGTGCATTTTCAGGGGTTAATTTTCATGACAATTGTGTGTTGCCTCTCCACCCCCACTCCTGAAGAAATTCTGCTGTTTTAGAGCGTTGGTCTCCTCACAGTTGCAGAAACACACTTAAAAATATATTAGGATGTTGCTGGAATTACTGGCTCTAGAGGACATTTAAATGTATTCAGATTCATGCTCATTATACAACTTTAATTTAGGATTTTTAATAGCCTTGTCATATTTCTTGGAAAATCATGTGCCTGATTTTGCCAGACTTGGTTTTCTGCCCTGAATGAAAAATGGGTATCAGTGCAAAAGTGCAGCCTAAGTATCCCATATTCTATCCGTTTTCTATTTAAAAAAAAAAAAAAAAAAAAAAAAACATTCACGGAGGTCATCTGGTGCAGTGAGTGCAGTGAGGAGGGAAAAACTAAAAAGCAAAAAAAAACCAAAAAAAAAAAAACCCAGGTCGACTTCACATCTGCTAGTCATTCCCACTAGTGTGACTTCAATTCAGCAAGTTTTTATTGAGCACCTGTGGTGGGGGCGGTGCTAATAATCGTTAACATTTATTGAGCCAGGCGCTGTGCTAAGCCCTTTATGGGCAACATTCCACTTAATCCTCACAACAGCACTACCAGGTGAGTAGTATTATTTTCCCCATTTTACAGATGAGGAAACTGATGCTTAGAGCGGTTTAATGACTTGTTCAAGGTCAAATAGCTATGAAATTAATCAAGCCCAGTTCGTCTGGTACCAGAGCCATGTTCCTAATGATTACTCTTGTGATGGGTTCAGCATTTGTAGGAATTACTCCTTAAATCAGTTTTGAAAACCCAGTATGTGTGAGATGCTAGGGATTCAAATTCAAATACTCCCTTCTCCCTGCTCTTGGTGGGAGAAGCAGACATGTAGACAGACGACGGCCATCTATGGAGTGGTCCCCACGTTGGTTGAGGGGGAAAGAGGAAGAAATGGGAAGACTAGTACAGTGGCTTGAACCTGTGGGAATGCTACATCACGAAGGCAGCCCAGCAGCCAGGGGTTACAGGTATTTCTTTTCCTGTTTGGTGAAGGTCATCCTTTGAATTGAATTGTCTCAATGATTGTATCAACCTGTTTCCATCATTGCTTCAACCCAGTGTAGCATCAGCTACCTTGAACCCAGCACTCTTAAGACATGCACAGTCAGCACAGTTTGGGGCAATTGGCCTCATAGTGTCACCATTTCCCTTTCAGTTTTCCCTTAAAAAAAAAAAAAAAAGTAAAAAGCAAGCTGGACACAGTGGTTCACCCCACCCAGTACTTTGGGAAGCTGAAGTGGGCAGATGGCTTGAGCTCAGGAGTTCAAGACCAGCCTGGGAAAGATGGCAAAATCCCCCATCTCTACAAAAAAAATTAGCTGGGCAGGGTGCTGTGCACCTGTAATCCCAGTTACTTGGGAGGCTGAGGTGAGGCTCACTTGAGCCTGAGAGGTGGAGGTTGCAGTGAGCCAAGATTGCACCATTGCACTCCAACCTGGGCAATGGGAGTAAAACCCTGTCTCAAAAAAAAAAAAAAAAAAGTAAAAAATAAATGAGGCATATTCCTGAACCAAACTGCTGTCCTCTCAAGAGCTGGTGATTTTCTGAAGACAAGTTATATAAGACTGGCAAGCCACAGGGGACTCTGGATCCAGGCTTGGTTCATTCAGCTTGATCTAGAGCCCTCCTGGTGCTACCTCTTTGAGCCCACACTGGGATCTGGAGATCTCTGTATCTGGGTCACCCACGATTTGATGGGAGAATGAAGTTACTCTTACCCGTTTTTGAGTTTTTCAGTAAAACCATAGGAATGGAAGGGAAATCTCCAAATCACCTGTTTGGATAATTTGTGTTTTTCATAGCTCCTAAAGAAAGCAAGAAGTAAAAAAGTTATTATTGAGCATCACTTAAAAGTCTTTTATGTGTTACATTCATAACCTAAGATTTCCCTCAATTTTAGGAAACATTTGGTTCAGAGAAAAGTGAATTCACTAATGTACGTGTGGTTGTTTTTGAAACAATATCCTCTAGTTTCCAGTGTCAGCTTTCCAAGAACTCTTGTGTCTCCAAGTTTCTTATAGTTGCTCTGCAGTGCTTTGCTTGTCACCTCCCCTCCTGTGCACTTTCTCCTCCATTAAATCTCTTCCATAGGAAAGGGTTGCCACCAAGTCTAGACTTTAGTAACATGCAGAAGGAGGGCGAATTAGTGAGGATTCTGATTCGCATTACATGAGGGTAGGAGGAGGAGGAGGAAAATCTGTCCTTCCCAGTCCTTCAGATACTCAAGTTCTAACACAACAGTATGTTGAAGATGTGTAAAATTACTGTAGCATTTACACAGCTATTCCCCAAGATGGCATAAATGCCACAGCACTAGAGCACGTTAGTGTAGACACTCAGATAAGCTGAAGAATGGGAAAAAGGAAAAGATCAATAACAGCGCTTCTCACTCGGGGATCAAGAGTGAGTGATTTTCTTTTGGTTGCATTTTGCTCAGGTGCAGTGTGTATGTTGTACTAACAAGGCAACTGACTCCTTTTTCCACAGGTTCCTATCATAGGGAAAGGGGAGAGATATAATAGAGGGCACGGATTATTTACAGTGGCTGAGAATGTAATTACAAGGTGCAATGGCTTGAAACTGAAATTTAAGTTAGCCATTAGAGCTAGGAGAAGCATCTTAACAGTAAGGGCAATTGGGCATCAGAAAGATTTGCCTGGGAGCTTATTAAACAGCATCTCCAGGAATGCTGAAGACCAGGACAGGGGGAATGTGAAGAGAAGCTCATACCAAATTCGGAGTTGTGCTGGAGGCCCAGACTGATCTTCATCTTTCAATATTGCCTAGCTCCCTTTGTGATTATTCAACTGCTAATAGCTTGAAGCAGTTTTACTCATGTATTCAAAATATGCCTAATTTGGTAAGCATAACAAAAGAAATGCCTTTGAGCAGTGAGAATGAGGCTTTTAGATTGGCCTGAGCATTCTTCTAACAGACTTTCTGGAATATGGGCCAACGAAGACAGTATTATTAGTATTTTTTGCTTCTGCAAGACTTTTTCCTTCTTATTATATGGGACTATGGCTGTTAAAGTAATATTCGGCCTCTGTTAATATTACTTACTCAGAGCTGACCTTACAGAAAATTTGGTTTTGGTCCGTTTATCTTTTTCTTGATCTTTCCCTCCTTTTTAACACCTCTCCAGTACTATCCAGGTGTTCTGGGTTGCCTCTCCGCCTCCCCCCGCCCCCCCGCCCACTCCTTCTGTCCTGTGTTAGAGGAAGATTCCTAATAAAGTCTTTAGCCTGAGGTATGAGGGCATTACTCACAGAGTATAATACATGAAGACAAAACCTGACGAAATGGCTTAACCAAAGTAGTAACTCACCAATGATGAAACATTTAGATATTATTAGGCAGAAACATTTAGGTTGGGTAGAGGAAGAAAGAGAGTATATTAGTTTCCTAGGGTTGCCATATCAAATTACCTCAAATTGGGTGGCTTAAAAGAACTGAAATTTATTCTCTCACAGCCCTCGTGGTCAGAAGTCCAAAATCAAGGGGTCAGCAGGGCTGTGCTCTCTCCACAGATTCTCAGAATAATTCCTCGCCTCTTCCAGCTTCTGGTGGCTCCAGGCATTTTTTGGTTTCTGGTTGTATCATTCCAATCTCTGCCTCCATCCTCACATGGCCTTTTACTCTTCTGTGTCTCTCCTATGTGTGTCTCTTATAAGGGCACTTGTCTTTGGATTTAGGATCCACCTAGATAATCCAGGAGGATTGACACCTCTCCAGCCCAGTCCTATCCAGGTGTTCTGGGTTGCCTCCCTCCCCCCTGCTCCTTCTGTCCTGTGCTGGAGGAAGATCTCTAGCCTAATCCTTAATTACATATGCAAAGACCGCTTTTTCCAAATAAGGTCACATTTACAGGTTCCAGGGATTAGGACATGAACATATATTGGGGGAGCGGGGGTGGGGTGGACACCATTCAACCCACCATATAGAGAAGAGCTTTCTGGGGCCTTCTGAATCATACCAGTTTACCAGAACTCTCTACTGTAAGGAGGAACTTGTTTGAAGAAATCTTAAAGTTAGTTGTAAAGTGTCAAAAATGTCAGTGTGCTTCCTGAGGGGGATGTGGGTGGCAACTACTGTTAACTCATTTTTTAAATGGTTAAATTGAGGACCTGGGAAATAAAATGACTTACCCAAGTCACTGGATCAGAAGAGTTCTGAGACAGAAGAGTTCTGAACAAGATCAGAAGAAGAGGTCTGAAACAATGACTCTTACCCAAGTCCCTGGATCAGAAGAGGTCTGAAACAAGACAACTTAACGTCTGGCCACCAGAGCTGTGAGAGAATAAATTTCAGTTGTTTTAAGTCACCCAATTTGAGGTAATTTGATATGGAAGCCCTAGGAAACTAATACACTCTCTTTCCCCCCTCTACCCGACCTAAATGTTTCTGCCTATTAATGTCTAAATATGTTATCATTGGTGAGTTACTACTTTGGTTAAGCCATTTCACCATGGGCTTTAGGTCTTACCTCATCATTCTTGTTGGATTTTTTTTCTGAAAAAATATAATGTTTTTTTCTAAGCACTTTTGCCATGGGAAGGCAATTGTTGCTTATTATGCACCTGAAAACCCTTTTTGCAGGATCTGTAGGATCAAGGCGGTGGTGCACTTGCAATCTACTGCAGCTTTTCACCTGGTCTTTGTGGTTTGCTGAACTATCAGCTACAGGAATTTTAGAAGTCAGAAACATCTGTGAAGCAAAAGTCTTCCTTTTTAGATTCAGGAATACTGAGTTTTAGGTACAACTTGCATGTAAAGTGGTAAATATATAGTTTTCACAGATGAAATATTCTCTGAAGAAATGCTGTCACACTTGCTTATGACAAAAAGACCAGTTCTAACATTTATGGCTGTGGGGCATCTCTCTTCTGATGCATTATCAGAGCATACCAGTGACAACTGTGGTGTGTCAAGAGATTAGTGAGTTAGAGTGTGGCCTTCATGGAAACAGAGAGAAAGGAACCCTGGGGGTCATCAGATTCAACCTCCTACCTAGTGTAGGAGTCCATTCTGTGGTGTATGATATTGCTACCCAAATTATGCCTCAATGCCTCAAGAGACAGGGAGATTACTATGTATAGGAAGTAGGCTGTCATTGTTGACTAATATTTGTTCATTAACAACCATTTATTGAGTGTGTACTATGTACTGAACCACTATGCCATGTCAGGGAATACAGAGATGGCCAAAATACAGCTCTTGCCCGCAGAAACCTACAACTTAATAGTAGGGATAAGAAAGGTACACCAATGACTACAAAACCTAGATTGCAAAACACATTTTTAGAGAAGTATGAAGTGTACTGAAAATTCTGAGAGATAGCAGCTCAAAGAGTTCGTTTGGAGGGGAGGGGGAAAAAAACATGAAAGACACTTGAGAGAGACCTTACGGATGAGAAGATTTTAATAGCTGAAGCTAGGGAAAGAGCACTCCAGAGACAGGAAAAGCATGAGCAAAACGGGGAAGCAGGAAATGGAGGCATGTGTTTGGAAAACATTAAATAAGAGTTTAATTCTCACAACCACCTTGAGAGTAGGTGTTATTGTCTCCATTTCATAGGTAAGGAAGCTGAGGCTCAGAGATTAAGTAACTTGCCTAAGATCACACGGCTAAGTGGGTGGCCAAGTTGAGGTTCACATTCTGGTCTGATTTCAGAGTTTTTCCCTTTGCCGCTGCATGTCATCCATCAGGAGGATATCTGCCATTGGTTGGCCTCTGGAGATACAGGGGCATATATACAAAAGGACATGTGGTTATTACTCGGGATACAGTGCTATAAAGGCCATCTTGTTGGTCTTTGCCTTAGCCCCATATCCGTATTCATGTGTATTCAAGTGATATTGACAAAACCTTCCTAAAAGGCAAAAGCAAGTGCTTTGCTTCTTTTGTGTCTGCCCAATACCCGGTTGAGAATGGGCTCAGTGAATATTGATTACCCTACAGTTGGGAAACTTAGACTTGCTAGTCCAATCCCTTTGAGGAAAACAGGCCCAGATTTGGGAACACACTTGATTAAGTCACACAGCTGATTTGGTAGCAGAGCAGATAATAACATTTTAGCTTTGATAGGGAAGAGCTCTATCCTCTCTGATGTGATTTCATACATGGCAGGGAGGGACCTAGCACTTAGATTGGGCCTAAGGTGTTGAAATTCTCAACTATGCCTCAGGTCTGCATGTTTAAAGATTGTATCTGAAAAATAAAATTATACATCTCCTGAAAGACAGGATCTCAGCTACTTATCTGAGTAGAATAACAATTAGTGAAGAAGTGACTAGGGGAGGCAGGAAAATTGCCTTAGCTTAGTCCCTCTGGCAGAATTCTAAACTAAAAGATTCTGCATCCCAACTCCAGCATAGCTGGCATTGTTCTCCAACCCAGTTTTCTTTTTATTAGGGTGTTTCCCCTCATCTAAATAATCAATGATGTGTGTGTATGTGTGTGAATACTTTCGCTTTTCTAAAAGTTGCTCTAGTAGCATCAATTAATCTGACCCAGCTCCTTTTAAACTGAACTCTCTTGAAGTTCTGGCATTACCTCCAAGTGAAAGGAGAGAACATCAAGCCCAAACTACAATGGGCCCCTTGAGATTCAAAGATGAATCAGTCAAGGGTCCTTCCCTCAAGGAACTTAAATCTAGTGGAAATAAGGCATGCATATATAACTTCGTTGCAATTTACAGAGTGTGAGAAGTGTCTTTATAAAGACTGGAGAGTTCCATGGGAATTCAATGGATAGAAAGTTTTTGGAGTTCATCTCCTTCTGCTTCCATAAACATTTTTTCCCATGGGAATCCAATCCAAAGATAACAAGTAGTCATCTTGTAGCAGGGTTCACATAGCTCCTTGTCATCTGGCTTCTGCCACTCTCCACCACTTCAGTTTTCCCTCTAGCCTTGCCAGGTTCCTTGGCAGTGCCTGAAGATGCCACCCACTTTCACACCCCTGTGCCCTTACTCCATTTTCTTGGAGGTTTTAAAAGAAATAGAATGACATAATCAGATATGTACTTTAGAAATATCTCTCTGGGAGTTGGGTGGAGGAGGGTATAGAGGCAGGCAGGCCAGTTTGGAGGCTGTTGTTAGTTGTCCAAGTGAAAGAAGGTGAGGTGATGAGGCAGCAATGGAAAGGAGGGGAATGATGACATTCAGAAAGCAAAATCAGTAGCATTTGGTGACATTTGGCTATAGCAGATGAGGGTGTGAGTGAGGTATCCAGAATGAGTGAAAGGTTTCTAGTTAATTTGAGTCCATTTTCTACACCAATTCATGAACTCTGGGGCAGGGACCATATCCTGTTCATTATTATATTCCTTGGGCTGGGCATAGTCCTTGGCACAAAGTAGGCATTCAGTAAATGTTGGATGAATGAATTGTTCACCACTTGGGCAAGCTGGATATAATCAGTGAATTTGTATTCTCAGAGCACATGTTGACCACTGGTTGGGAATGTGGTCCAGAAAGAACCTCTTTATGGGAGAGTGTAGTGATCTGGGGATTCAACCTTTACTGGGCATGAAATGATAGGCAGTTAATTGACAGTTGGCAGTAGAGATAAAGGTAATTCATTCTTTAATTCTCGGGCTTAGAGAATGCCTTATCTCCAGGGCTGCTTTAAACTCCCAGTACTCCAGTGTGGTAGCGACATTTTGGCCTGCCTTTTACAGAGGCAGAGTCCATGGTGGCCCCAGGCACGATCTTTGATTTAAAGTCTGAGCTCCTGATACCCAGGTGCACCCTCTGCAAGGTCATGTTCTTTCAGGCTAAATAACAGAAGGGTAACCTTCAGCTGGGTTCCCTAAGATGATTTCTTTCACCAGCAATCATCACTTTCCCCACCGGTTTTTAATGCAGCCATTTCTTTCATCTGTATTCCTATCCTGATTAGTGAGAAATTAAATGAGCGTGTGTAAGATTTGATTTAGATAATGATTAATTAGGGGAAAAGATGTCATTCTAATAGCATGTCACTATTATATGCTAAGGAAATTAGTTCATATTTTTGGATGGCAAATTGACTTGTCCTGCATTTAAAAAAATACCCTTTAAAAAATGCCTGTTATGGCTTTTTTTGGTTCATTAGTAGAGCAATCTGTGCTTAATCCTTTGAATGATTTTATTAGGCATCTATTATTTTCCCTACAAGTCATGAAGCAACCAGTTTGGGATATCATTAATTCCTTTGTTCAATATTAATTTAATGATAACATTGCATTATTATTTTCAGCACAAAGTACCTTTGTTAGCAAAAAATATAATCTGCCATTCGTAAAGCAGACCTTGGCAATGAAATGTGTCAAATCATCATATGTATATAGAAAAGATTTCAATTTTCATTGTTACTGAGCCCTGACGATTCATTCTCTTCTGTTGCTGTTTGAATATGCTTTATCTGCTCTTAGAAAAGTGTAAGGATCAAGGTCTACATTAATAGTTCTTCTGTTCTTTAATGTGATTTTTGACAATTTGTAGTCATTAACCAAAATTGCAGTCTAGTAAAATAACCAACATATAGAACATAATAAAGATAATTAGAGAATCAGAAACCTGGAAGTGACCTTGAGGGATTATTTAGTCCATTTCCCAGTTTCAAGCTGTATGACTAATCTTCCTAAACAGCACTCTTCATCATATTATGTCTCTGCTTGAGAACCTCCAGTGGTCCATTACTGCCTAGGAGTCAAGCCCACAGGCCTCTGCCTGCATTCAAGGCCCTTCAAATTTGAGTCTGTCTTACCTGATAAGCTATTATGCCCTAGGGTCTAGCCTGTCTCCCGTTATGTTAGCTTTGCCCCGTTATTCCACTGTTTCCAAACACATTTCACCCATTGGCCTTTCCACATATTTTCCATTCTTTGTGGTCTACCTCAAGCCTCACCTTCTCCTGGAAGTCTTCTTTGACCCCTAGAGCCTCTGGTAAGCATTCCCTTATCCAGCAAATGTTATCTATATCACACATATTTTAAAAGTCAACTTTATTGAGATATAATTTACAAACAATAACATGCACTCATTTTAAGTGAAGAGTTCAATGAGTTTTGACAAATGTGTACACCCATGTAACCACTAACCTAATTAGAATGTAGACTATTTCTTCTATCTCAGAACATATACTACATATTTTGTCACATAACCATATACCAACTTTTACTGTTCTCTAGCTACTATTTTGTGTGAAAGTCTAGTCTCTCAGCATGAATTTATCTTTGGTTTACTTTTAATTAATACATATCGAATATTTACTTTGTATCAAAAAGACTAAGAGCTTCACATGCATAATCTCACTTTTTGTAATAACTCTATAAGGTTAAGTACTATTGATGATCCCATGTTATAGATAAGGGTAAAAAGTCAGGTAGAGGTTGAATAACCTACCCTTGCTTGTGCAGCTAGCAAGTGATAGGGCTAGGATTAAATTGTAAACAACTTGACCTGAGGAGTCATAAGTGTTTTGTTATTTGCTGCCTACTAGTGCCTGTGATGATGCTAACCTCGGAGCCATTAATGCTAACTTGGAATAAAATCCAATAAAACTGACACATTTAAACAGCCCCATACACACCGTTGGCTTTCCTCTTCCAAGTATGGACGGGGATTAAGTCTGGAATGGGGTCTACAAGTGAATGTGGTAAGCATAGGACTTCAAGGCAAAGAGAAGCTGAAGTCCCACTCCTGGGGGAGGTGGCTAAAGAAAACCAGGAGCAGTCTAAAAGGTCAGATATTTAAATGGAGCCAACAAAGTGCAAGAAGTAGGCCCAAAGGAAAGAGCCTTGGTCAAGAAGGCCAAGCCACAGGTAGCCAGGCCTGAAAAGATCTCCTGTCACAAGGGTATGCCTCAGGAGAGAGCCTTCTGTGGACCATCTGTGGTTAGCCTCTAGGAGTGGAGTAATCCCCCAGAGAAAAAGCTTCCATAGCTCAAATATCTCCTTTTACTTATATGACCCAAAGCTGGACCCAATGTGTGTGAGAAGTTGTCTTAAAATAATTAGTAATAAATTATATCATAGTTCATTCAAGCGAAACATCTCTTTATTGTATCTTCAAGATGTTCGGATTTTTTTTTTTTTTTTTTTTTATTGAGACGAAGTCTCACTCTGTCTCCCAGGCTGGAGTACAGTGGCCCAATCTTGGCTCACTGCAACCTCCACCTCTTGGGTTCAAGCAATTCTCGTGCCTCAGCCTCCCGAGTAGCTGGGATTACAGGCGCATGCCACCATGCCTGGCTAATTTTTTTTTTTTAATAGAGATGGGGTTTTGCCATGTCGGCCAGGCTATTGGTAGTTTACTTTTTTGGTATTTTAAAATATTTTTCCAAGATTGAAGTTAAGTGTACGGGTGCCTCCACTTGATATTTTTTCTTCTTTTTCTTTTTTATCTTTTTTTTTTTTTTTTTTTTTGAGACTGGGTCTTAACTCTGTTGCCCAGGCTGGAGTGCAGTGGTGCCATCATGGCTCACTACAGCATCGACCTCTGAGCTCAAGTGATCCTCCCTCCTCAGCCTCCCGAATAGCTGTGACCACAGGCATGTACTACCGTGCCTGGCTACATTTAAAAACTATATATTTTATAGAGATGGAGTCTCACTGTGTTGCCCAGGCTGGTCTCAAACTCCTGGGCTCAAGAGGTCCTCCCACTTCAGCCTCCCAAAGTGCTGGGATTACAGGTGTGAGCCACCACACCCAGCCTCCACTCCCTCTTCTTAGATACAGACAGACACAAAGTTCTTTGTTAGTATTCTCAATCTGCAGCCCTCATTAATTCAACACTATGTGCACAGGGCTGAATGGGAGCGAAGGAGTATCCCAAAGGAGATGGGAGTCATTCTCTGCTCTTCAGGAACTTACTAAAGTCTAGGAGAGGAGATTATAGTATGAAGGTACTTTTTAATCCTTCAATGTAAATGGGAACTAGCAGCCATGTAATGACTTCAGTTAATTTTTTTAGCATCTGGGAATGCAAGTTATTAAGCCCTAAAGAGCTGAACCTTTCTAGCTCATTTGAACAGTCAATTGCTAAGTCTTCTCCTTATCTCCATCCCAGGCTATATTGCTTGCCTCTATTCCCTTTTCCCAGCTGAATTCCATTTTTACAATAATAATAATAATAAAGTGAGAACCCCTCTTTGATAGCTGGGCTCCACGATTACTTGTCCCTTATATCTAATAAAGAGGTTATTTTCTTTTAACTTTCCTTTGTCCCTCGTATATTTAAAGAGTGCTTTTGTATTTAGTGTGTCTTTTGTAGGTGGCATCTTATTTCTTGAATTTACCTTTCTGCTTTTACTCATGCAAGTACATACCAGTGCTTGGCTTATCTCCTTAGTCATCTGCTTTTGGTTTTACGTTTTTTCATTTCATTTGGGATTCAGTTCTCAGGCTAATTCTTTGTTTATTTGATGAGGATTCCCTCTAAATTCTTTTTCTGTTTCTTTCTTTCTGTGTTCTTTCTGTTTTATTTCTTTCATGCACATGTCCATACATTGAAATAGTTATATTTCATTATTGTCATTTCATTTAGGCATGTCTAGCTCGCCTAGGCTTCTTTGTTCCTCATGCTGTCTTGTGATGGGGCTTTTCTTTTTTTTTTTTTCTTTTTCTTTTTATTTTATTATTATACTTTAAGTTCTAGGGTACATGTGCATAACGTGCAGGTTTGTTACATATGTATACTTGTGCCATGTTGGTGTGCTGCACCCATCAACTCGTCAGCATCCATCAATTCATCATTTATATCAGGTATAACTCCCAATGCAATCCCTCCCCCCTCCCCCACCCATGATAGGCCCCATTGTGTGATGTTCCCCTTCCCGAGTACAAGTGATGTCATTGTTCAGTTCCCACCTATGAGTGAGAACATGCGATGTTTGGTTTTCTGTTCTTGTGATAGTTTGCTAAGAATGATGGTTTCCAGCTGCATCCATGTCCCTACAAAGGACGCAAACTCATCCTTTTTTATGGCTGCATAATATTCCATGGTGTATATGTGCCACATTTTCTTAATCCAGTCTGTCACTGATGGACATTTGGGTTGATTCCAAGTCTTTGCTCTTGTGAATAGTGCCGCAATAAACATACGTGTGCATGTGTCTTTATAGCAGCATGATTTATAATCCTTTGGGTATATACCCAGTAGTGGGATGGCTGGGTCATATGGTACATCTAGATCTAGATCCTTGAGGAATCGCCATACTGTTTTCCATAATGGTTGAACTAGTTTACAATCCCACCAACAGTGTAAAAGTGTTCCTATTTCTCCACATCCTCTCCAGCACCTGTTGTTTCCTGACTTTTTAATGATTGCCATTCTAACTGGTGTGAGATGGTATCTCATTGTGGTTTTGATTTGCATTTCTCTGATGGCGAGTGATGATGAGCATTTTTTCATGTGTCTGTTGGCTGTATGAATGTCTTCTTTTGAGAAATGTCTGTTCATATCCTTTGCCCACTTTTTGATGGGGTTGTTTGTTTTTTTCTTGTAAATTTGTTTGAGTTCTTTGTAGATTCTGGATATTAGCCCTTTGTCAGATGAGTAGATTGCAAAAAATTTCTCCCATTCTGTAGGTTGCCTGTTCACTCTGATGGTAGTTTCTTTTGCTGTGCAGAAGCTCTTTAGTTTAATCATATCATGATGGGGCTTTTCTTAAAAGCTGGGCTGTGAAATTTACTGAAATTTATATGAAATTTACTTAATATGGTCGGGCGCGGTGGCTCAAGCCTGTAATCCCAGCACTTTGGGCGGCCGAGATGGGCGGATCATGAGGTAACAAGATCAAGACCATCCTGGCTAACATGGTGAAACCCCGTCTCTACTAAAAAATACAAAAAACTAGCCGGGCAAGGTGGCGGGCGTCTGTAGTCCCAGCTACTCGGGAGGCTGAGGCAGGAGAATGGCGTGAACCTGGGAGGCGGAGCTTGCAGTGAGCTGAGATCCGGCCACTGCACTCCAGCCTTCTAGCCTGGGCGACAGAGCAAGACTCCGTCTCAAAAAAAAAAAAAAAAAAAAAAAATAAAAGAAATTTACTTAATACAAAATATCATTTCCTTTGGCATATATTTCCCTTCTTCCTGGTTTGGAAATTCTGAATTCTTAATCAGTTTATGGGTGTTTTATTTCCTTAAATATATGGCTGAGTTTTAGCCCATAGATCAATTGTACCAGTTCACTGATTAACCAAGCAGTAATAACTGGGAGGGAGGGTAAATATTGCAACATATCTACTTATATTTGGATATAGCATATACCTTTCTTCATGACATCTGACATGTTTTCCCAAAAGTTCTCATTTGAAGTTTTATTCTTTTAAAGATTTTTGACTTAACTGATTCTTCAGGTGGTGGGAGTTTATAAAATGATGAGACTTGCCCAACTCAGGGAAGAGACATACTATATGCAAGCTCTAAATTACTATATGAATTATCATATCAAAGGCAAACCAAACTGGTGTCATGGTAATTCAAAGACTCATTCCCCGACCCATGTAGGTACATCAAGCAACAATTTGTTACCTTCTAAGATCTGAACCACTCATAGCACTTCACTGAGAAAAGAGCTGAGCCCTTTTATTTGACCTAGAACTGGTGGGAATAGGACCAGTACTAACAGTTACCCTGCCAAATAAACTCAACCATTCCTGAAAACTGGAAGTCATTGTCAATGCAGATTTAGAAACACAAAGGATATTTTCTATAACAATTAATTTTATGAACTTATTTAAATATGATATTTTGAACATGTACTATTTGGTTTACCAAGAAAGTAAATAAAGCCCTGCTAGATGAACAGGAACTTTGTATGTGAAAGTACCTGCCACATAGGATTTTTCTTGTCTACATATTTGTCCCAACCAGCATTGTTTAAATTTAGATTAGCTACTCTTTCCCTTCTTGGTCCAGTAAACCGTATCAGTTCCTGTTCCTAAAATAGCATTACATTTTGAACTTCATGTAGTAAGAACACAGTGAGCTAGAACTAGCTGTTTCTTTAATTTTTCTGAAGATAATCATAAAGTTTTAAGCTTAGACCGTATTGAAAATCAGTCTAAGGCTTGTATATGAGATTGACATTTATAGGAGATAAATCTGAACTCTGTGTCTCCAGACCCCAAATTGTATTTTGACATTAAATATCACCTTTCCATCTAGCACTATAAATTACAGTGCTGTGTTTGGTTTGGTGATATGTATTATCTGTGATCTCCTTTACTGCTTTTGTCAGCAGATCCCTTGAGAAGGGTGAAGTGAAGAGCTTGGAGTCAATACCCTAGACTGCAGCAGTGATGTCATGTGAGGCAAAACTTGATGAATTTTGTTCCTAAATTAAGAAAATCTGGACACATAAATTAAGGACATGATCACCTGAAATTCCTAGGGAAATAAGATGTTGTAATAAAAATAAATTTTCTGGTGACTTAGGGCTAACTAGTCTCCCCTCCTTTTTTAAAAAAATAAAACCTCCAGTTATTGAAAAGCTGTCTAAAGTGTCTGAATATGTTTTCTAGTATGACTTCAGTAAGATTTATTGAGACTTGCTTTTCTGAGGACCTTGTAAAACTTTAGGGGAGTCATCCTTATATCCCATATACAGATTTTTTTTTCATTCTACCTTATTAGTTTACTTTATTGCACTCATTTACTATGCGTTAGCTATTTATCTCTGCTAGTCCCTTTAGACAGTGAGCTTCTTTAGAGAAGGGATTAAATTTCTCTTGTTCAAAGTTGTACCTCCAGCATGTAGCACAGTGCCTGGCATATAGAAGGTATGTTAGATTGGGTACTCTGAGAAGCAGATGCCAGTTGGATTCATATCTAATCCAATATGGAATAGATGTGCAAGGGACTTATCGGGGTAAAACACTTATGAAGGAAAATGAGGAGGGAGCTGAAGGAGGCCAGAAAAGCCATCAGACCATGGTGCAGGTCTGACCCTTGTGGAAGAGAGAGGAAAGAAAGGAAGTTTGAGTAGGAGGAATCTTAGACTGCAGTGCCGTTTAAGAAAGTTTGGCAGGGTCAATGGGGAGTCCTCAAGTCAAAGTTCCCTGTGAGCAAAGTCCTGTGTTACATGACTTTGTCATGCTCATTATCTTTGCCATGCTCAGTCATTGGCTGGGAGCAGCCCCCAGGGAATGTGGCTTAGGCACAATGTGGTGGTGAATTCGAAGGGCAGCAGCTGGGACCATTAGTCAATTACATTCCCCACAGTAGAAGATCTGAGATGCTCATATTCACAGCCACCACAGAAGGAGATCAACAAATGCTAATTGGAGAAAGAGTTTGGCAGTGGCTCATGCCTGTAATCCCAGCACTTGGGAGGCCGAGGTGGGTGGATCACCTGAGGGCAGGAGTTTGAGACCAGCCTGCCCAACATGGTGAAACCCCATCTCTACAAAAGTACAAAAAATTAGCCGTGCGTGGTGGCAGACACCTGTAATCCCAGCTACTCAGGAGGCTGAGGCAGGAGAATTGCTTGAACCCGGGAGGTGGAGGTTGCAGTGAGCAGAGATAGCACCACTGCACTCCAGCCTGGACAAGAGCGAAACTCCATCTCAAAGAAAGAAAGAAAGAGTTTGAATAAGACAGGAGTTGAAGAGAGGAAGGAGTTTGGTCTTAATATTCACTGAGCCCTAATATTTGCTAGTATTGGTGGAGGATATAAAATCATGGGATTCACACTCACTTCCCTCATCTCTCCTCAAACGTTACCTTATGGAAGAAGCCTTCCCTGACTACCATATACAAAACAGAATAGTCTCCGTAATCATCACATTCTGTGTTGCCCTTACTTTACTTTTTAAAAATTAAAAACAAGCCAGGAGAATTGCTTGAACCCAGGAGGCAGAGGTTGCAGTGAGCTGAGATTGTGCCACTGCACTCCAGCCTGGGCAACAAGAGTGAGACTCCATCTCAAGAAAAATAAAAAATAAAAATAAATAAATAAAACAATTGACACCTTTATTGAGGCATAATTGATATATAATAAGCCATACATATTTTAAGGGTACAAGTTGATAATTTTGACATGCATATACACCTGTGAAACCATTACCACAATCAAAATAATGAACATATCCATCACTCCCTGGAGTTTCCCCACTACTCTTTATAAACCTTTTCTCCTACCCCTCCTGCCCACCATCCCCCCTTAACAACCAATGAACTACCTTCTGTCACTCTAGATTAGTTTCCATTTTTTAGACTTTTGTATAAATGGAACTGTAGAGTGTGTGCTTCTTCTTGTTCTGGCTTCTTTCACATAGCATATTGTTTTTGAGTTTTGTCCCTACAGTAGTATGCATTAATGGTTCATTCCTTTTTATGGCTAAATAGAATTCCATTTTATAGATATACCACAGTTCCTTACTTTGTTTTACTTTCTCTATAGTATTTATCACCTTTTGACATTATGTTTCTATTTTTGTTTGTTTGCTGTCTCCCAGAATGTAAGTTCCATGAGGGCAGGGACTTTGCTTTGTATACTGTTACAACCACAGTGCTTGGCATATAGTAGTCACCTAATAAATATTTGTTGAATACCTGTATCTTACTTCAGACCTTTAGTTAACACAGCAACAACACAACTTTGATATGATATTGATGTTTTGATCATTTATCCTGAAAAGCAGTATTGGGTTGGCCAGATATACATTTCATTTGGAAATCATAACTGGAAGTTTGAAAATTGTTTCTTGGTTGTCTTCTCATTCATATATTATAATCAGGAAAAATAAATTATAGGAGTGAAGATTGATCTTTTAAAAGACAAATTAAATATCGGTGTTCAATGATGTGATTTTGGTGCTATAAATTAGTTTATGCAGAATTTATGAGTCAAACCTAGGCAATTAATTCTGATGGTTATTCAAAAAGAGTCAGCCATAAGGACAATTGGGAGAAAGCAGGGATTAGTTAAGATGAAACACAATTTTGAATAATCAAAATTTTACTGTATCTCAAAAGAAATGCATTATTTGCCCTGTTTGCCATGTGTGAGAGTGTGTGTGGTGGGGGGGCTGGTGTTGGGTGTGGGTGTGAGAGAGATCCTGCTTACTGAAACATGAAAACCTTGTTTGTTTCAGGATCAGATTTGCAAGTATGTCTCCCTAAGGGCCCAACATGCTGCTCAAGAAAGATGGAAGAAAAATACCAACTAACAGCACGATTGAACATGGAACAGCTGCTTCAGTCTGCAAGTATGGAGCTCAAGTTCTTAATTATTCAGAATGCTGCAGTTTTCCAAGGTGAGTTCTGGGGATTATTTTAGATGTGCTGCTCAATGGCATCATTATTTGGGCACTGGGCTTTCAAATGCTAAGTATAATTTATAAATTACCATTCCAGCATTAATGCTTGATATTAAAAACCTCCCAGTGAGAAATTCTGGTTTAAAAAATCACATTTTCAGAGAAGCTTCATTTCAATCTTTGGAAAAGTGAGTATTGTCAAAAAATCATTGTTCAAGGACATTCTATTTATCTGTATATAAAGGTTATAAATCTCTACAGAAAGAATAAATAATATTTTATCTCAGCTGGATTCAAAAACAAAAAGTTTCCTTAAATACTGAGCCTGGTTTTCTCCAGGAATGAGTCAGATGCTTGTGGGACACATGTGAACTCCTTCTGACCACTAGGACCATTTCCATTTAAGAGGCAGACACTGGCTTATTGGCCCAGCATTTTCCCATTTGTGTGAGTGGTGACCTCTCCTCTCTTTGTGATTCTCACTTCTTACCATGCCTGTGAATGATTGCGAAAGAAGCTGTTGTGGCATTGCCAGAATGGGTAGGAAATGACACTTCTCCTTGCTAACTTGTAGGACTATCATAGCAGGATGGGGAGTACCTCCCTCAATTCTAACACCCAGCTAGGAAGATGATGATGATGGAGGTGGTGGTGGTGGTGATAATAGCAAACACTTATATGGCACCGTGTATTAGGTACTCTTTTAAGTGGTTTGCATGTATTAATTCTTTTAATCCTCACAATATAATTATGAGTACATATTAGTATCCTTGTTTTGTCGATGGAAATCTAAGGCACAGAATGATTAAGTAACTTGCTCAAGGCCCCAAAATTAATAAATAAATGGCAAAGGCAGGATTTGAACCCAAGTGGCATGGCTCTTAGAGTCTATTCTTCTAACTATCCCCATAGGCTGTCTCCTGTGACTGGGAAAATTAATTATGGATATCCACAATTAATTAGTAATTAATTAATTATCGAGCTTTCGTCTATCCTTCTTCAAGCAGAGGGAATCAGCCACCTTTTTTTTGCCTCACCAAGAGAGTATCGAGGTCAGATAGAAAAATAACACTCTGACTGCTTGACATAGCAAAGCTTGAGATTTATGACACTGTTACAAGAATTAACCTCTTTGAATTGTAAGGTGGGTTGATTATAGCTTATTTTTGTATTAGAATGAAATCTTTAGAATTAGCTAAGAAAATTGTTTAGATTAGTGAATAAAGCCTACATTCACAACAGTTTCTTGGGTCAAAGCCTCAGGAGATGTTAGGTTGATTATATGAAGTATAACATATAAGCTTGAAGTATTTGTTAACCTATTTATGCAGTCAGACTCTTGTGAAGAGTTTGTTGAGACTAACAATTTTGGTGATAGAATGAATAATCTAGGCAGATTTTAAAAATACATGTAGCATTCATGAACTTCTTAGATTGGTTTTGGAGTTGATCTGTTAGATGAAAGTGGGGTGAGAAGAAATGATGTGACATGAGAATTGGGTTGAAGCAGAGAGTTGAGTCTTACTCTTTGGGGCATCAAGGTCCCTTTTTAGAACAGAGTACTAGTGTTTTGTTTAATTCCCAGAATATCCAAGCTCACAGATGTTACCTTATAATCCTTGTCTGATTGGAGCGGAGTGGTAGAGTGATCATACTGGTATTTTAACATGCATAGTAGCTGACATGGTTATCTATCTGAGGGCCCGGGCTGTCAGTATTTACACCTCTGTCCAGTTCTGCACTTTGCATACTGTGTTTTCTAGATCTGCAAAAATGTGAGACTAGGAGAGAAAAGAAGTTCTGACAAGATTTTGGTTGGATTAGCTTCCAGATAAGCCTGCTGTAGCTTGGAGGCTGAATACTAGTCCTGAGAACAGAGGGTAGAAAATGGGGCAGCATCTACTAATTGTATCTCTCTCTCCCTTTCTCTCTGTCTCTCTTTCACTTACACACACATACACACACATATACACTTTCTTGAATTGTGGGGATAGACAGAAGAACAACCCTAGCAAAGGAACTTGGAGACAATGAAATGATGTCTGAGCTCATTATTGCTAGTGCCCTTTACCTTGTCACCATCTGTACTCATTCTTTTTCTTGTTTCACTCCCTCTTCTCATTCTTTTCCTGCCTCACTTTTAGAAAAAATAAACCTCACAAAGATAAATAAACCATGATCCCAGACCTCAAGGCACTTGTACAGTGTTGCAGAAGACATTGCCCCTAAATCCTTTTGTAACAAACATTTGGAGAGACAGGACTTCAAACTGGGGACCACTACAAGATAATGTATTATTAATTGCTAAGAAAAAGAGAGCATCCACTTTTTTCTTTCTTATGACTGTTTATTATTCCAATAAATTGAAATTAGGAGACACAATTGTTTTTCCCCTAAAATACATCCCCTACCCAATATTCTGGTAGACCAAATTAGTGAGAAAACCATCCCAGTACTTCACTCATATGAAATTTGATATGACAGCTTTTGCTAGCTATTTTCTTCATCACACGGAGTTGAAGAAAGCTCATCTTGATCTTGGCCTAGATCCACAATCTCTTTAGTATTCCTTCACTAGTCCACATTGAGGGTATTTAAGCAGGGAGTGCTTTCTGCAAATATGTGCACAGTTCCACGAGCAATCCTTACTGCCTCGATTTGGATTTTATGTCTTCATTTGCAGGAAGCCTTTGCCCTTATAAATGTGCCTGGGGCCCTTTGCTACAGTGGTTGGAGTGCTCTATTGCTAATGTTGTTTTGATAATGATTGAAGCATTTAAAAAAGTTGTTCTTTATTTTCAATCTTTGCATTGCCTCGTTTCCTAAATTTAATTTACTTAGATGTGCTTAGTAAAATGAGGCAGCACAATCACTTTTTGTTTCTGCTTAATTAATTCTATCTGAAAAACTCCACTGAAAGTAGATTTTCCTTTCTCTTTTTCTTTTTCTTCTCCTCTACCTTATAATAATTATGATGATAATAATAGTGAAGATTTATTAAGTGCCTACTATATGATGCTTACTTTTACATAATTATCTCATTTAATTTTACCAATAGCCCTACGAGGTCTGTACTGTAATTATCTCCATTTTACAGATGAGGAAACTCATTGATGCCACAGCTTCTTCTGAGCTATCATATGACATGGCTTTGCTTGTTCTGAATGTACTTGAGGTAAAACAAAATTGAGAAGTTGAATTTGTGGTTCTTGTGAAGAAAAATGGAATAGAATTCTGAATTTTTCATCATCTCACTACTACCTCTATACCTTCCAACCTTGAGTTCGATTTTCTTTGTAGAATTTTATTATGATTTTCAGCCTTGTACTATCAAGAAGTATTTGGGGTACATCCAGGTCTTTTCCAGACGTTGGATAATTCTAGTCTTCCCCAAGGTACCACTGACTTTGAGTGATAATGGACTCTTTTATACGAGGCAATACCTTGCTTTTTTTGGAAGTTGCCTATCCCACAACTTGAACTCTCTTCATCAGAAAGGAAAAATAGTAGTTAAGCGGGAAATCACCTCATCTGAAAGGTTTTTGGGTCCTTGCTTAGAGCCTACTACTGTTCCATGTTTATGTGTAGTCTTCACACACTTGATTTTCTGCCTTTCTAGGGGGGGATCCAAGAACTCACTAAATGTGGCACTTGGGGACATTTAATAGAGGACCATACTCCTACAGGCCACAGTGGCTCTTGTATTACATTAGGTCCAATGTTCACAATGTGGTTACAAGTAAATAAGGAAAGTTCAACTTACATTCACTGTCCTTTTCTTAATATTTCCATTTTAAATGGCTAAAATGAATTTCTTCAGTGCTTAAGATCAGTGAAAGAAACACTGGACTTGGAATCAGAAAATCTAAGTTCAAATTCTAGATCTGCATTTATGAGCTTTATGATTTGGGGCAGTTATTTAGATTCCAATAGCCTCAGTTTTCTTATCTGCAAAATGGACATAAAAATTGCAGTCCTGCTTACTTTTGTAAAGTAGAAATAATGTAAAAGTATCTTGAAAACTGTAAAACACTATATGCATGCATTATCTAGACAGCTCATTTATGTGGACCGCTTCACCCCAGGTGGTGCCAAATAAATGATGCATTATCATTACAGACATTAACCTCGACAAGGCTGGAGTTCATGATTTACTTCCACAACTTTTGCCACTTATAGATGATATATATGCAAACAGCTCCAGTGTACAGACAAAAGAGTACTTAGGCAAAACACTCTTTGAGAAAGGGGTTTATTTTATGCACTCTTGGATGTGAAGCTGTACTGTTTGAAGTGTCAGTACTGCCAGGAGTAATCCTTTTTTCAGCTTCCTGAAGCTTCTCTTCTGGCTAGAATCTGGTGTATTTCATATACGAATAAGTGGCTAGATCAGGAAGGGTTTGTCGGTTCAGGCCATATTTTAATTGCATTTTTTGGTCCACACTGTTATGGCAGAGAGGAGGAAAAGGTTGGTATAAGTCTGGAGATCTTCAGTTGATCCTCACTCAGTATTGGCAAGCTTGCCTTCTTTTACCTGCTTTCTGTGGAGATGAAAAAGACATCTCTGAATGGGGGGAGGGCAATGTTTCTGTGCTTCTTCTGTTGTTTCTCTCCCTTATTTTCTGTTCCCATCAGCTCTTGGCAGTTTTTAGACTCTTCTGTCAGATTGCTGTCTCTCCCACTCCCCCTAAATAAAATTGACCTTGGTTAGAATACCCTTTTCTGTCAGCTCATAGCAATTTCTCCAGTCATTTCTGCTTGAAATAACTGTTTAGGGACATTATTCAAGCAAAGCTTTTTTCCTTCACAGTTAATATGTGACTCAATAATTGCTTGAATGTTGATAAACATGTTTTTGAGATTCAATCATTTGCTAATTTAGTTTTTATTATGTAGTGGGGATTTTAAGTGAGTACTGAGCCATTTTTCTCCATTTCACAATTCTTTCCCCCTGACTAGCCTGACAGTTCTGCCCACACTCCAGCTCTGTGCAGGCTGAGCCCCATTGCATCCCCAACTCTAACTGCCCGCCAGTCTGTCACAACCCTTTCTTGGTTAAAAATAATGTATGGGAGAGAATAATTACATTGATGTCTAATCAAAACTTAATTCATTTGCCGGAGCTAAATATAATAGCATTAAACTAAATAGAATAATTTTAGGAACTCAAATCATGGCCATGAGTGAAGTTATATATCCTCAAAAATGTAAATTATTAATCAACCACTCATCTGTACAGCAAAGCTCTAGTAATCCCATTATAAAAGGGTGAATTTCTCATCAGAGCCCAGAAGATGCTGGCTTTAATTAGTGGACTTTTATGGCACCAACTCAAAGGCATATTTTGGTTACAAAGTTTTTAAAAATGCAATTCTTTAATTATTAGGGTTATTGGAAAACCAACTGGAAACTGAGTGTTTAAAGCCATTTCAGTTTTAAAGTAAAAACTTTTGGATTCAATTCGGTCTCAAAAGTCTGTGGCTTTAGTAGAGCCAGAGGCTGGGGGAGTTGTAAACCTTTCCTAGGCCCTCTATTGATTTAGAAGTCAGTCATTAGGCTGAAAACTGTTTAATGAAAAGAGCTTAGAAAAACGACTCAATGTGCAGCCGGAGACCATTCTGGGGCCAACCATGAGGTGAGGAGATTATGCAGATGAACTCTTTTACCCCAGCCCATCGCCCTTGATTGAACAAGGTCCTGAACTCATGCCCTTGATTTAACAGGGCTCTGAACTCACCTCCTCTTGCTGTCATCATCACTGCCCACCTTTCTCACTAGCGGGCTCAACAAAGCACATTAAAGGACATTGTCCCTGCCCTCTAGAAGCTTCCAGGAAAAACACCACTTTTGCCTAGAGTGCTTACTCTCTACCTCCCCACCAGCCCCCGAAGTGGGATTTGTTTGCTTTCTGAAAACATATGTTCCTCCTCCTCTTTCTGTCTCACTGAGTTGAAGTACCTGATATTGGAGTAATGAAGCATATGTTTGAGAGATTTGAATTCTCTTGTCAGTAGAGTGGAGGTAGAAACAATTTTCCTCTAAGCTGGAAGTGGTAACATAGAAATTAAAAGCCCCTTTCCTTCTACTGACTGAGATGCTTCCAGGGGCTGAGGCACCTGTATTGCTCCTTTTCGTTCATTGTACTTTTCAGTCACCAGGTCTCATTTCTTCCTGCATCCTTCCCACGTCATTTTCCTACATTCCAACTGAGACCCCCTATGGGTCTCAGTTATCTCATTTATCATATGCAGATGCCTTTTGATTTTAGTTCCTCTCTGATTTCAGTTCCAGGCTCCATCAGCTAACATCTAGACTACTAGCAAATGTATACCTGGGTTTCATGCCTTTAGCCTCCCTTGCTTCCCAGTTCAGCAATGGAGTGTAATGATTAAGAATGCAGGCTCTAGGGGGCATTTTGACAGGGTTTAAATGAGTCTGGTTGGGGGTAGGCAGGCTGGTATGGAGAGAAGAAAGCTGAGGGCTTGGGTGAGGATTAGAAACCTCCTTTCTGAACATGAACTGTATTGGAGAGAGATGAATGAGAAGTTTTCTGTTCTCAAGTGTTTTACTTATCTCATTTAAACCTCACAACAACCCTAAGAGGTGGGTACTTTCATTAGTCTCATTTTATCACTGACAAAATGGAGGCTTAAAGAGATTAGGTGACTTGTTTAAAGTAGTACCCAGTAGATGGCAGAGACAAGAACTGAACGCAGGAAGTACAGCTCCATAGCCTGTGCCCTTAAAACAGTGCTGTATGTGTTATACAGCCTCTGTGTATTTTATCTCATGGTCATAAGCAGTCTCCTCAATTCTAGCTGTCCTCCTTGCAAGGGAACTCTATTGTATTTAATTAAAAAAACATTGGCTGAGCATGTCTAAAGGCAGGTACTGTGGGGGATTCAAAGAGAAAAACTACCTCATGCCTGTCTTCAAGTAGATCAAAATTCAGAAACCCAGACATTTGTATACAAATAACTTGGGTACAAGACATCCTAAGAGAAATGTAAGAAAAAACCTTAGCAGTTTTCTAAGGGGAGTACAGGTGGATCCAGGTTTTGTAGTGCTCAAAACTTATATAATTGGGGGACCTTCTTTAAGAAAAAGAAGACAGAATAAAAAATGCAAAATGCTCATGGCTCTTCTGTGACAGGTTGTACAAGTGCAGGGTCCGTATAGCTGAAGTTTCGTTGTTTAACAGAAAAGTAACTTTTTTTTTCTTTTTTTTTTTTTTTTGAGACGGAGTCTCGCTCTGTCACCCACTCTGGAGTACAATGGCCTGATCTCAGCTCACTGCAACCTCCGCCTCCTGGGTTCAAGCGATTCTCCTGCTTCAGCCTCCTGAGTAGCTGGGAGTACAGGCGCCTGCCATCATGCCTGGCTAATTTTTGTATGAAAATTCACATAAAGATGGTAGTGTGGGGTTGGAAGAGATTAACTCCAACCAGAGGGTAGAGGTTCTTGGAGGAGACTGGCTGTATGAATTCTCCAGATAGACATGCTGTTGATCAAGGAGAAGAATGGAGGAGGGAGTTGG
>NC_045445.1:20511126-20536555 GCF_002776525.5 Piliocolobus tephrosceles
ACAGTGAAACTCGGTCTCAAATTATTATTATTATTATTATTATTATTATTATTATTATTATTATTATTATTATTATTATTATTTGAGACAGGTTCTCTCTCTGTTGCCCAGGCTGGAGTGCAGTGGTACTATCTTGACTCACTGTAACCTTCGCCTCCCGAGCTCAAGGGATCCTCCCACCTCAGCCTCCTGAATAGCTAGGACTACAGGAACGTGCCACCACACAGGGCTAATTTTTGCATTTTTTTTGTAGAGATGGGGTTTCGCCATGTTGCCCTGGCTGGTCTCAAACTCCTGGGCTCAAGCAATCTGCCTACCTCGGCCTCCCAAAGTGTTAAAATTACAGGTGTGAGCCACCATGCCTGGCTGGCCAAATTCAAATTATTAATTGCCTATTAGATACCAGCCTTTCTGGATTCCTTGCCTACACCTGTAGTCTCTCACTTAGACTTCCCTCTTGAAAGGGCCAAACACCTAGGAGGCAGCAAGGGGCTTAGTGTGATGGCCATGTGGTCTGGCTTCAGGCAGGCTGGTGTCTAAGTCCCAACTCTGCCCTTTCCTCTCTTTGTGATCAAGGGCAGGCCACTTCTCTCTGAGCCATTCATTAAAGAAAATTAAATCAGATGAGTGCTGTGAAGAACTCAGCTCTATGCTGGCCCATAGGAATCAAACGCATGGTAGCCATTGTTTTTATTATTCCCTCTTGTGTATTTATAAGCACACTTATGTATGAAATATAATATCTTTGCTTTACAGTAATGAGTGTCACATGTCTGGCATATATACATTTTAAAATAATTTTTTATGTTTTAATATAATTAATGTCAAAATGTGCTAAATACCCACTCATGATCCTATCATTCAGACATAACCACTCGTAACATTTTTGTGTGTTTTCTTTTCTCTCTCTGTGTATGTATGTGTATATTTAAAACCGTACAGTATACAGTTTCTAAATGGTCCCCTAGTGGTCTGAATGAGTTAATGTAGCCTTTAGATCTAACCAGCAAAGGGAGACTGATTCCACTGGATTACATCAAGAGAGGAAGGAGAACAAAAATGTTGAAAGGAAATTGTTATGCTTATGACACTCCTCTCCTTTGGTAAAAGTTCTTTAGCATATAGTTCTGAACCCAGTTAACTGAAATGTCATTATTGGATTGCATTTCTTCCCTCTCCTGGGAACCTGTGCTTTTCCTTTCTAGCACTCATCAGGTTGCAGTGGTACATAAGTATGTATGGTTATTTGATTAACATGGGTATCCTTTACTAAAGAATGAGCTTTCTGTGGATAGGCCTTGTGTCTATTCTACCATATCCCTCTGTTCCCAGGTGAGACAGTAAACTCTCAGTAAATGTTTGAATGAACACATATATATACATACACTCTCACACAAAATTACAATAAGTAGTATTGATAGAAATAGATTCCTAACTGTTCCCCTTCCCCTGCAGCAACTGCCAGTATGACCAAACAGAAAAGAAAAGATAGGTCCTGTTGCCTGCAGCATTTACTTCTAGGTTTTAAAAGCTGCTCATACATAAGATCTTAAAAGTCTGGATAATGGGATTTTTCTTGCCCATTGAGATGGAACATCTATTTCTCTAAGCCTCTGCCTCAGCTTCTGGCCTCATAACTCCGAGGCTTGCTGGTTGTCTTTTCTTCCGGCATGACCTGGGCTCTTCCCAGAACACTGTGAACAAGATTCAGTGCCACAGATTTGCACCTTGTGAATAAGAACCATGGGAATGGTGACACCTGTCAGCTTGTCCAAATACATTCTTGTGTGTCCTACCACCCTTTCACAAGAACCTGAAGGGAAGAGAAGCTCGCTTTTCTTGAAAGCCTTGTAGCAAGCAGACATACTTGTATTTACTTGGATCTTGACAGCTTCCCTTCAAAAAGGTGGTATTAATCCCATAAGGAAACTAAAACTAAGAGAGTTTAGTAATGTAGGCAACTTAACCCAATGCTAAATAGTTGAGTTGCTAGATCCAAGACTGCTGAAATTAAATTGTGCTATTCTCCTATAGTGCTATGTGTTCTCTCTCAATCTTGTCGCTAGTACATCAAATTTGGAGACTAGTCACATAACTTTACCTTTCCTTAGAGTTTTATATTTGATATTTTAGTGGAAGGCACAATGTCAGAATAGATAGTCTTTTGAGTCAAATAGTCCTGTATTCAAATACTCTTGTTACGTAACCCCCTTTTACTAGTTACATAACCCCCTTTTACAAAATGAGGATAAAAATTACAACCTTACAGCACTGCTGTGAAAGTGAGCCATAAATTGTGTCAAACATTTACCATATTGCTTGGTATAGAATAGGTGCTTAATAAATGGCAACTATTGCTACTCTTCAAAGTTAAAGGTTAAGGTTCTCATTCTTATATCTGTTTATAGTTGTTCTTCCTTTATTGACTCTAATACATTGGGATTTGACATGAGTGTAGGAATTTGATCAGACACAGGTGGGACTAAGGTTGACTCAAGTTTAAAAAAGGACTTGTCAAATAAATGAATAGTTTAAACAAAATTGTAGAGAGGAATCATTAACCAATTTAAAAGAATATTTTTTTAAATAAAATTTTTCGTGTGCATTAAAAAATCAATAATCATAGGTTCATTAGAAAGTATTGTTATCTATTTGTTAAGGCAGGTTTCTAGAGACCAATGGATTGTTTATTTATTCCTGATTATGTGAGACCTTGAAAGTAATACAGCAGTATTTATTTCAGGATAATCTTTTTTTTAAAACAAGTTTTTACTACACAAATAAGTATTTCTTTTTTAATTAGAGAAAATGAAGAAACCACAAAGAAATAAAAAAGTGGAAAATAAAATGACCCTGATTCTACCCACTAGAGGATAACTACTGTTAACATTTTGACATGTCATCTTGCATACTTTTTATTTATACATATGTGTATGTATAGTTTTTAACAAATTAACTATACTGCTTTTTCATGTAGGCCTCTTTCCATGTCAATAATATGCTTCTGTAACACAATATAAATATAGTATCTAGGGGCTACCCTTTACTTAGTACTGTGGATATTTCATGTTATTAATCTAACCCTCTCTCTTGTTGGAAATGTAGGTTGCTTTCCGTAAGCTACAGTGAACTAAATAATGTCCATGTAATTAAATATTTATGCACATCCTTAATGATTTCCTCAGGATAAAATCCTGGAAGTGGAATCACTGGGTCAGAGGCTATGCAGTTTTTAAGGTTTCTCACATTTATTGCCTATTTGATTTCCATAAAGTTTGTATGTGCTTTCACTTTACTTCTTTTTAAAAACTTTTTAAGTTTTAATTTTTGTGGGTACATTAGGAGGTGTAAATATTCATGGGGTACGTTACATGTTTTGATACAGGCATACAATGTGAAATGGAGATTAGCAGTGTAAGAATGTCCATTTTCCTATTTGCCCCTTGCCATTTTATCATAATCCCAGTTTGGGTGGAAAAAAATAGTACTTTTTGGTTGCCAGTGAGATTTGTTGATCATTTGTACCTTTTATTTTGTGATTTTTCTCACTAATATTCTTTCATTTGGAAAAATTTAAGTATACCGTGTCCCTTACTAGTTGTCCTTTTCTTGCTGATTTGTAACAAACGGTTCTTTGTATATTCAGAATGCTAGCCCATTTTGTATAAGTTGCTTTAACTGATTTGTTAATTCAAGTTTTTGGTTTTTTGTGGGGTTTTAAAAATACTTTCAGTCAAATGTATCAATATCTTAATTTGGTTTCCAATATATTCTTTGATTCTTTACTAATTGATATTGGCCTTAGCATGAGTCAAAGGTGTGTTCTATTTCCTGTTCTGACACCAGCTGTGTGGAAATAGGTAGGTAATTCAAAGTCTCTAAGTTTGTTTTCTTATATGCAAGATGGTAACACCTGACCTGCCAACCTGCTGGAGTTCTTGAGGATCAAAAAAGGTAATATATATGAAAATGCTTTGAAAGTTTTAATGACTATTGTAGTTGTTATTCAGTTGTCCCTTGAGACTTATCAGTCTGTACTATATCAGCATTGCCTTTCTTCCTCTGGATCTGAAACCTTTCTGGCCTTTTAGTAGGAAGTAATTTGGTCTAGAAATGCGCTGGGGCCTGTGCCCTGGTAGCTGGAAAAGTGCTCTAGAGGGTGGTGAAATGTAGCCTGCCACCAGTCTCTTTGCCTGGAGTGTGGATTCTGGGCATCCTTCCCAGCTGGGGAAATGGGCCCTGGAACTATTCTTTGATGTAATGTGTGTGTTTACTCCTACATGCCCCAGTCCTTGAAGGGTAGCTTAAGAAACCCAGTCAGTGAGGCCAAAGTGCTTGTTCTACCAACAGAGTAGTAGGTGGGGGAAAACCCGAAAGATTGCTATCCACACTCCTCTTCTTTGGTGCCTGGAAAAACAGTACTCTTTCTAGCAATTAACATTTGAAAGAGATATACTGGCCTGTCAGATAAATCAGTGGCTTAGCATTGTTTCGTGGTACAATTTCTGGAAAGAGTTGTTTATTAGGAAAACCTTTTAAAAAATTGTGAGATGACCATAGTTCTCCCTCTCTAAATGCCAGATTAAAAAAAAAAAAAGAAAAACAGAGAGACAGGAAAAAACAATTAAAGTATCTCATGCATCAAAGTAATCATTAGTGGAAAACAAAGTATGTTCTTTCTGGCAATCTCTGCCAGATGATTGAGATGGCTTATAGTGGAAGAAGAGGCTTAAATGATGCACATATTATTTCAAATATAACCTTGAGATTTTTTATTTTTGTTTTGATGGGAGGAGAAGATAGTGTAAACTTGCAAAAAATTAAGCCTTCTTGAAGGTCAGAGACCTCTGGAAGGTTGGTGAGATTAGACATTTGAACTTACCCAGATTACTTAAGTGAAGGAGAAACAAAGTTAGCTAATCTTACTAAAAGTGTACTATGTGCTAGACTTGAGTAATCTTTGTAATGGTAATAACACAATTAGGTATTATTATCCCTATTTTACAGATGTGGAAACTGGGGTTAAGAGCTATTAAGCAATTTGTCCAAGGCCCATGTAACTAGCAAGTGGCAGCATTAAGTTTCTAACTTCAAAGTCATTGCCCTTTTCATTGAGCCACACGGTCTCCTTTGGAGTTAGAAGATAAAAATAAGCTTTAAAAATCCTTAAAATGATCATAGATGGTTTTGAAAAATAGAAAGTGCTGTTAGGAATCTGTACAGTAATGGAGAAATAAACAAAACACCCCAAGAATGGCCCCAAACTTTTATTTGGCAGAAGGCTTCAAATTCCATTGATATGAAACAATTCTCTGTAGGGACATACTAGGGTGAGTTAATTGTACCCTGAGTATTCTATGGCAGGGTGGCAGCCTTTCCTATTGCCTCATAAAGAATTGCACACACACCCTTCAGAGTTCATTTTAGTACTTTTCAGCCTGACATCTAAAGGGGCTGCTACCCTGACAAACACAATCTGGCCAGATGTTATTATTTTGCACTACATTTAATTTCTTCCTGCCAAAGATTTAGGCTTCTTTTCCCTGATAAAGATCAGGGGAAATTGTCTGGTATTTACAAAATCCCATCCAGGCGTATCTGTTACAATGTTCACTTAGCAAAGTTTATTAGATTATTAGGGCTTTAAACCCTTGGGCTCTTTCGTTATTGAAATTAAAAAAAGAAAAACCCAAACATCTTCAACAAATTTAAGTGGTATAATTAGACCCTGGACTTGTCTTACAGGCATTTTAGAATTATGAAAATGATTTAAATAGTATTTGCTTCCTGAGAAACTTGCTGCATTCGACAGGGATGAAAGGAAAGCAGTTATGCTCCTTTGGTCTCCTGAGTTAATGGGGAAAGTGATATCTGGAACTGAAATAAATTTGCCATAGTTGTATGGCGAAATTACTCCCATAAGTAGTTAGCCATACCACACAGGGCCTCTCTTTCTTGGCCTGGTTAAAATGTAGCCACTATAGTGTTAGAGGAACATGTGGGTCTGTCATTTCCTTGCTCATGAAGTCTACTTAGAGTAAATACTGAACTAGACTCCTAAAGCTCTAATTTTTGCTTATATACACTATACTAGACATGTAAAGAAGACAGTAATAGAAATATTCAATATTTTCAAGGTATAATCAATTATAATTTATATACACTGCAGTTTTCCTTAAAGGATTTCAATGTGCCTTGCATGCAATAATTGTATTTTCAATCATTTCCAGTTGAAAATTGGTGGCACGATTGTTATTTTCTCTACTGTCTGAATGTAGACATGGAAGAATTTAGACAGTGACCTGACGTAATCAACATAAGGAGCCAGTAGCTGGTCTGGAACTTGAGCTAGTAGGATGTACATGAGAGAGGCGACCTAGTAGAAAGCAATGTAATTATGCTTATTTGTTTTGGGGAGTGAGGTAGGGTAGCTACTAATTCAGGCACCCAAATCCTGTAACATTAAACTTTGTTTAAGAAAGGAGAATTATTTAAGAAAATTGAATGGAAGTTTTTGTTACATACGCCAACTTGAGTATTTTCTTCTATTGTACATTTACTTGGTGCCAGATGAGATTTTCAACAAATTGTGAAAGCCCAGATCTTTAGAGACTATGTTAGAAATGTCTCACAATTAAGCAGGACCATAGTTGGGCTTTTTCTTCTTCTTTTGAAGGCAGTCAGAAGTCTTTTATGTGAAAACTGTAACAATGCAAACATATGTTTGTACATTAACTATACAGGCAATAAATGCTGAAATGGCAGAAGTGAACTCAAGGCAGGAGGTAAATATTTTGTAAAAATTAATGATCTAGAGTGAACTCTCATTAACTTGGGCTCTGTTAATTTGAATATTGTGATAGTTTGACTTGGGCTGAAGTTTACTTTCATCCCATTTATGAAGAAAGAATCTGCTAACAAATTAATAGTGTATATAAGATTGCAGGAAGTCATGTTTAACTTGCTTGAAGGACTTGAGCAAGCCCATTAATTGAGGCTGCTAATTACAATGAGCTTTGCTTATTAAAGCAAACCTGATAGAACCTCTACTTGCAAACACTTTATTAGCAGTGAGTTTAAGTTACTCTAGGTATGGAAAAATAATAAAAGGCAGTGTAGTGTTTAAGAGAACGAATTCTGGAATAAATTGACTTGGGTTTGAATCTTGTTACCTGGGGGAGTCTACCAAACCTCTCTAACTCCCAATTTCTTCGTCTCTAAAACAATAATAGGACCTAACCTTACATGGTTATTTTGTGAGGAATAAATGATATGATGCATATAAAACTGAATTTAGGGTGGTGCCTAGTATATAGTGAGTGCTCAATGAACATTAGCTTGTGTTTGTTATTTTTGGAAAGTAGTTATAAATCCCACTTCACCATCCTTCCCTTCATCAATTTGGCTTAGTGAAGATCCAGGAAAACATCCTGTTTGTTGAGCTAGTTGTTCCTGAATTTGAATGAGCAGCCATCTGGGGACAGTAACTTCGTAAAATGGTTTACCTGTTCTGTGGGCCAAATATGCACATGGAAAGAGATGATCGTTGGGTCTATAAGTCTTTTCAGTTTCCCAGGAGGGAAATTCGTATTGAACATGTTTTATGTTATAAGCTTAGTTGACCATGAGTTGATATTGTGAAGTTATTATGGAGCCTGAAAAATACCGAGAGTTTATATGTCTAAATATTTTATTACAACATTTCTAATATTTCTCTTCTGCTGTCCTGCTGATAAGGACACTTTACTACATAAATAATAGGTGTTTGTTTTAGAAGAGAAGTTACTAAATTCTGATAAATATAAAATAGAACATAAAAATCACCCAAAATCCTAACATCCAGAGGTCACTATGGTGAGCATAGGCTTTCTCATTATTTTCCTGCATATTTCATACATGTAGGTTTTTTTACGACAATAAAATTGTACTCTACACATTCAAAGCAATGCTGATGATCAACCAAAGAGTGTCTGCATACTCTCTACAGTTATTTTCAGATGTGGTTTAAAATAGGGGTATTAATTTGTAATCACAAGATGGACTTGAAGTTGAAAAAATGCATATAATTTTCTATCTGAGAGTCTGCCTCAAATCTATTTCTATTGACACCAATAGAAATTTAGCCCAGAGAATATAGCTTAAATTATCTTTGTAGGTTTATTATAATTAAGAATGGATGCGTATGTGTGTGTCTTTGTGTGTGCACATGTGCTGTGTGTGTCAGGTGGAGACTTTTCCCTGTTGTGGGGTCTGGTGACAAGAACATTAGACTGGGAGTAAGAGGACATGGATTGTGGTTGTCATGCCATCATGACTCACTGGATGACCTTGGACAATCAATTTCATTTCTCTGAGCTTTGGTTTTCCCATATATAAGATGTGGGGTTAGACCAGATAATTTCTACAGCCCCTTGCAGCTCAAAGAGTCTGAGTGTTAAAAAAAAAAAAAAAAAAAAAAATCAAACCTGTCTGTCTGTCTGCCTGGAAGAACCCAAGGCTCTGTGGATATCTTCCTAAAGAGAGGAGGGGTGATGAATTTCAGCAGTTTCTTTGGCGCCAGATAGACCAAAGGCTGTAATTTTTAGCCTATCAGGCGTTTGACTTTTGAAAGTGCTAAATTCTCCATTAGGAGTAAATGTGGAAGCTCCAGGTTATTTATTGTTATTTACACTTTCCATTCATAACTGTCAGTGTCAGAGGCTCTGTCAACATCACTGCGTCAATCAGGTTAGCTTTAATCAGTTTAGTGGTGGCTAAGTCACAAATATATCAAATAGCCAATCAAAATGCAGGAGCCCTCTAAAGCCCGACTGAATTATTTATTTTGTTATGATGAAAATGTCTGGGCTTTATTGGGTTTTCTTTGAAGAACTTGATTCAGCTTGAAGTCTAGAAGATAAAAGATCAGTGATTGTCTCTCAGATTTTTATTCTGCCTTCCTTCAAGGCTTTTCATTTTTCACAAGCCGTTGTTAGTACTTTTAAGTCAAGGTGAGAGAGCTGTGATATTTTTTATCCTAGGGGTTTAGGCACGTGTGGAAAACTTTTACCTTTGATTTCTTGTCCTGTTTATGTCATGTGTGTGACCTTGAGCTAACCACTTAACCTGTCTGGGCCTCATTTTCTTCATCTATAAAATGGAGATAATTCTAATCTTAACTAAATCTCAAATTGTTGTGAGACTCAGGCCAGGCATGATGGCTCACGCCTGTAATCGCAGCATTTTCTGAGGCTGACACAGGCGGACTGCTTGAGCTCAGAAGCTCAAGAACAGCCTGGGCAACATGGCAAAACGCCATCTCTACCAATAATAATAATAATAATAATAATAATAATAATAATAATAATAATTATTAGCTGAGCACGGTGGCATATTCCTGTAGTCCCAGCTACTTGGGAGACTGAGGTGGGAGGATCACTTCAATCTGGGAGGCAGAGGTTGCAGTGAGTCGAGATCATGCCCCTGCACCCCAGCCTGGGTGACAGAGCGAGATCCCATCTTGAAAAAAAATTGTTATGAAACTCAAATAAGATAATGCCTTAGTTGTCATATAAACATGAGGTTTTTAAATTATCATTAGCACTGTTATTTCGGCCTTCTGTAGGTAGGTCTGACATAGTATAACATATATAGTCCTGAAAAGTTACTTGGAAGTCAATTTTGTAAATCAAAACTCTTCTGTGCCTTACATGATACTCTCATATATTATCACAGAAAATTACATCCTGCAGACGTCATGAAAAATTAAAGCATTCAACAAACTTTAAAAAATCATATTGAACTGAAAAACGAATGATTTTCAAATATAACGTGAGCACTGCAAATCATTAAATACAATGCTTTAAAAAATAGCTCTAGAGACTCTGAAAAGGGAAATAATTCATCTTGCTTCCAAAATGCTCAGGGCCTTTTTGGGGGGTAGAATGGATGGGGGAGTGGGCGGCTGGCAGTGGGAGGTCAGAGAGAGAAGAAGACAGAAGAAAAAGACATTTAAAATATAGCTGTCCTGCACAATTCTTTCTGTGTCAGTCTAAGTAGCTGTTTCCAACCCCCACCACACACTTATTATTCCTTTCCCAGACATCTTTAATACAGACGGTGAAACTGTAGTAGAAATGTGCCTTTGTACTTACAAGAAAGTTGTATGGCCCCTCTAAGAATCACTTTTGTTTTCTTTATTCTGCCGAGCCATTCAGAGGCCCTGATTACCAGCATAGCAGGAAAGAAAAGAGATAAATACCTAGCTCCAAAGCAAAACACAAAGGAAGCAAGATTAGAAAATTGAGAAGTGTGGAGGGGGAACATTTGAGTATAGTAACATGATCACTAGTAGGAAGGAAGTGTTTCAGATTTACCTACTGAATTATCTCATGTTTAAGTTGAGTCATGGCTAATTAACTTTCATGTGCTAAAGCAAATTTGTATGTACTGAGTGTGTTCTGAGAGTGACTTTTATTAAAAATGGAGGAGCTAGACATTTTGTATATTCCTGATGTGATTGAAGCTGTGTCTCCAGGAGTGATTTTTCAGCCCTGTCTAGTTGCAAGGCTGTGTTAGGTCATTCTTGCATTATATAAAGAAATACCTGAGACTGGATAGTTTATAAAGAAGGCCAGGCACGACGGCTCATGCCTGTAATCCCAGCACTTCGGGAGGCTGAGGAGGAGGACCACTTGAACTCAGGAGTTCGAAGACCACCCTGGGCAATGTGGTAAAAAAAAAAAAAAAAAAATTAGCTGGGTGTGGTGGCACACGCCTATAGTCCCAGCTACTGGAGAGGCCTAGGTAGGAGGATCCCCTGAGCCTGGGAGGTCAAGACTGCAGTGAGCTGTGATCACCCCACTGCACTCTAGCCTGGGCAACAAAGTGAAATCCTGTCTCAAAAAATACATATGTGTGTGTGTGTGTGTGTGTGTGTGTGTGTGTGTGTGTATATATATATATATATAAGTTTGGCTGGGCTCGGTGGCTCACACCTGTAATCCCAGCACTTTGGGAGGCTGAGGCGGGTGGATCACCTGAGGCCAGGAGTTCGAGACCAGCCTGACCAACATGATGAAACCCCATCTCTACTAAAAATACAACATTATCCAGGTATGGTGGTGCGTGCCTGTAATCCCAGCTACTTGGGAAGCTGAGGCAGGAGAATCGCTTGAACCCAGGAGGCGGAGGTTGCAGTGAGCCAAGATTGCACCACTGCACTCCAGTCTTGGCAACAAGAGTGAAACTCCATCTGAAAAAAGAACAACGATAATAATAATAAAAATAAAATTTATAAAGAAAATAGGTTTATGCTGGGTGCAGTGGCTCATGCCTGTAATCTCAGCACTTTGGGAGGCCAAGGTGGGTGGATCAGGAGTTCAAGACCAGCCTGGCCAAGGTGGTGAAACCCCATCTCTACTAAAAAGAAAAAAATACAAAAATCTAGCTGATCATGGTGGCACACACCTGTAATCCCAGCTACTTAGAAGGCTGAGGCAGGAGAACTTCTTGAACCCGGGAGGTGGAGGTTGCAGTGAGCTGAGATTGCATCATTGCACTACAACCTGGGCAACAGAGCGAGACTCCATCTAAAAAAAAAAAAAAAAAAGAGGTTTAATTGGCTCACAGTTCTGCAGACTGTACAGGAAACATAGTACTGACATCAGTTTCTGGGGAGGCCTCAGGAAGCTTTTACTCATGGTGGAAGGTGAAGCAGGAGCTTGCAACATCACGTGGCGAAAGCAGGAGCAGGAGAGAGAGAGTGAGCGGGAGAGGGGCCACACACTTTTAAGTTATCAGATCTCCAGAGAACTAGCTATTGTGAAGATAGCACAAAGCCACGAGGGATCTGCCCTCACGATCCAAACACCTCCCACCAGGCCCCACCTCCAGCATTGGGGATTACAGTTCAACATGAGATTTGGTCCGGGACAAATATCCAAACTATAGCAAAGGCCTTTGGGAAGCTCAGCCCATAGAGAAGTCTTAGAATACTTAGATTCTGGTTCCTAGTTGGTCATTTTCAGGCTCTGGTCCTGCAACAAGCTGTCTGAACACCTTGGGGATCCTCTTCTAAACCCGCAGGTGAGGCTAGGTCTCCTTGCCTCCCTGCCTAGTCCCCATCCCACCTGCCCCACACCATGTTCCCTTGCTCTATGTTGGCATCTCTAGGTTTCTAGTAACCTAGAAATGATGTGCTTTGGATGGGGTGGAGAATGTCTGTCCCCTTCACAGGACTGAAGGCAACTCAAGGGTCTGTTTTGAGTTCATCTCTGTATCTCTGCCCCCTTACTCAGTGTTGGTAGGTAGATATACATAGTAGATTTTCTAAATGTTTGTTGAGCTTTAATTTCCCAAAACCTTGGATTTCTAACCTATAAAATGGAGTTATTACATGTCTAGTCCATATTCTTATATTAGTTATAAGAATATGAAGATGTATATGTAAAATTGCATATTAAACCAAATAGTGCCATATGCACACTTGTATAAGGGGCTCTTATTAATTAGGGTTATTATGCATAATTCACATTTTAAAATATAAGGCTGTTTTCCAACAGGAAATCAGGCAAATTAATTTTGTCTGTCCAAAGAGATGAATAGACTACTAGCACATTGGTTCTTAACTTGGGTCCATTAATAGGTTACAGTGGTTCTTTGAAGCCCCTGAAATTTTATGTAAAATTTTTTTGTATATGTGACTTTTTTTCTGGAGAGAAAGCACATAGTGTCAGTCAGATTCGTAAAGGGGTCTATGCCTCCCAGTTAAGGACCACAGGGCTAGCTAATCTCTAAAACTTCATTCCACTCTAATTTGGTTTTATGAAAAATCCCAGTCTGAACAAATAGATTCAAATTATTATTATTTAATGGACTCAAATAAGCAGTCTCAGTTATTTTAACAGCAGTAAACTCAGGATTCTTAGATTTAATAATATCCATTTGGGTACTGATTGCTGGCATATTCTGCTACCATTCAGATTTCTACTTGGCTTAAGGGAAGAACTGTTATTTTACATGTTGCCTCCCATGTCCTTTCTCAAGCATAGTTATTTTGACCTCACCTATGTTGCTTTTAAGAGGGACTGGTTTGGGGCCTGCAGAATTAGAAGCTTTACCCTTGTGTTTGTCAACTGAGTATAATAAACATCTTTTAAAGAAACCAAACAACAATAGCAAAGGTATAGCCCAGTGGAGGCATTAAGGGAGTTGCACCATTTAGAAATCCAGCTGTGTTTGTTCTGATTATAATCAGGCTACTGTCTACCATTTAGTTCTCTTGGGAAGTGTTAAAATCCCAGCATCTCTAGAAATAGCAAGTTTATTCACTCAGTTATGTACACTGAGCTTTCTGTTTTAATAAAGAGAGGTGGGGTACAATGATCAGATTAAGGAATATGGGCAATTTTTACATTGAGCAGAAGGAAGCAGTCCTCCAGTGTGTTTTAGAATCCTATTCATTGCTGACACTGGGAGAAGACTGCTGACAATATGGGTAAGCTCACCTTGATCTTTTGGAGGGGAGCCTCTTCCAACCATTTAGAACAGTACGGTGGGAGGAAAACAAAACAAAACAAAAAAACATACCACAGAGTGGGAGGTGGAAAATAGAGTTTATATTCATGGCTCTGCTATGAAGCCAATAGCGTAACACCAGGCATGTCTTTTCCTGATGCTGAGCTTTGTGGGCTAGCTGTCGTTTAGGGCTTAGTCCTTAGTCCTTCCAGGGCTATTGTAATTGTTGTTAATAATAATTAGGAATAATAGTGAGAGTTTCCATATATTGTCTACTATGTGCCACTATGCTAGAGGGTTTTAATACATTTATTTAATCCCTGTGGTAATCCTGTTAAATAGGTAGCATTGTCTTCATTTGATGAGGGAAATGGAAGCTCAGAGAGGGTGAGCAACTTGTTCATGTCCTATCTTCTGCCCGCTCCTTCCTGGGTCCTTCTACTCCCATAGCCAGTGGTCACCAAGTCCTGTTGGTTATCACTGCCCTGGTTTCAGCCCTCAGCTCTATCCTGAGGATTTAATTGCTTACTAACCCGCCTCCCCGCCTCAAGTTTTATACCCTTCCTTTAACATCTGTCAGGTTTTAAGATGTAACTGAAGTACCACGTTCTCCAGGACACCTTCCCTGACTACCCCATTCACTGGATTAGGTTACCCTCCTTTGTGTCTCATAATACCTTGTATATCTCTTGTGTGCTTCATTAAAAATAACAATAGCAAATATTTAATGAATATGTACTATGTACCGAGTATCATTAGAAGCTCATTATATGCATTAACACATTGAATCCTCACAACAACCCTATATACTAGGTACTGTTAGTACCATGTTTTACAGATGTTCAGTAACTTGCCATGATTTGAACCCCAGACACTCTTATTTGAGTGCCTGGTCTCTCAGTCTCTGCTTGATACTATCTGTTGCCTCAAGTACTGCTTTCACCAGGAAGATGTCTATGGTTCATTTCTAAATTACTTTAAAAAATAATTTGTGGCCGGGCACGGTGGCTCATGCCTGTAATGCCAGCACTTTGGGAGGCTGAGGTAGGTGGATCATGAAGTCAGGAGATCAAGACCATCCTGGCCAACATAATGAAACCCCGTCTCTACTAAAAATACACAAAAATTAGCCAGGCGTGGTGGCACGCACCTGTAGTCCCAACTACTTGGGAGGCTGAGGCAGGAGAATCGCTTGAACCCAGGAGGTGGAGGTTGCAGTAAGCCGAGATCGCACCACTGCACTCCAGCCTGGTGACACAGCGAGACTCCATCTCGAAAAAGAAAGAGAAAATTGTATTTGTAAAACTCCACATTAAAGTTTGAAGCTGAAAATGATCAGTTCTCAGGCATTTCTTATAATCTTGAAGTACTAAAAAATAATGGTAAGATCAGATCATTCCACACTTACATAAAACTAAATATTTTAAAACATTTCTGCTTCCATGAGACACATAGTCCCTATTTTCCAAGTAGGAAAACCAAGGATAGAAGATGAGAAGTGATTTGTCTAAAGCAGGGTTTTTCGGTATTGGCATTATGAACATTTGAACATTTGGGACAAGGTAATTCTTTGTCATGGAGGTTGTCCTGTGTGTTGTAGAATGTTTAGCAGCATCCCTGGCCTTGACCCACAAGATGCCAGGAGTATCTCCCTCCAGTTGTGACAACCAAACATGTCACCAGACACTGTGGCATTCGAGGCAAACAGTCTCTGGGGCTGGGGCAGTTGGTGGGGGTGGTGCTCAAATTCATCTTCCATTGAGAACCACTGGCATAAAATCTTGTGTTGGCAAGTCACAGTTTGAAAACTGGCCTTCTAGCTCTAAATCTAATTCTCTTTAATTTTTCTGAGTTGGTTCACATTCTCATTCTGATGGGGAAAACTGTGGTCCATGAGGCATGTTTGTACATGAACCTTTTTTTCATGGAATGCTCTTTGTAAAGTGTGGAAATTATTTGGTGACTAACCAAAGAGGAGTTCAGAAGTGGTTTATAGGAGTATTTTGTTGATTGAATGTAGTTATTCAGTGTTGCCCAATTTTGTTTTCCTAAACAACTTTCGTGTGTGCATGGTATCTGAATGGATTTGATAGAAAAGAACATATGTGTCAAGGTTTTTATTGTCTTTACCCTTATGCGAATCAGCACTTTTATTTTACTAAGTCTCTGTTTGCCTCGAATGCCATATTTTCTCCATCAGAAGTATTTGGCACATAGACTGTATAATTTTACTAGTGGGCACTGCTGCTGTTTCTTATGAGAAGGCTTTGAAAATGTTGTTGCTTCTCCCATAGTTTTGAACTTCTGAGATAATTGCTTATTAAGAAATTTTCTCTCCATTTAGGGCAGTGTACTACCCTAAGAACTAGTCTCTTTGCAACCTGTGACCACCTGCCACCAAAAAGAAAGAGTAGGAATGTCTTAGATGGAGCAAGGAATGCAGGGAAGCTAAGCAGGCCTGGCTGGACTGCTTCACCAAGTCCCTCTGTGGATTCCCAGAAGGCTGGGTGAAAGGGTAGGGGTTTCTTCTTTTTCCATTTTTGATATTTTTTCAAATTACAAAGGTAATTTTCTAAGATGGAGAAATGCATACAGTGTTTAGACATGCTTAATGAAAAAAAAATAATAAAAAAACAGTACAGAACTGTATGGAAACCCAGTGGAACAGAATCGAAAACCCAGAAATGAACCCAAACATATATGGTCAACTAATTTTCCACAAGGGCACCAAAAAAGACACAATAGAGAAAGAATAGTCTTTTCAATAAATGGTGCTGAGAGAACAGGATTTCCACATGCAAAAGAATTAAATTAGACCCTTATACTGTACATAAAAATCAACTTAAAATGGATGAAGACCTAAAAGTAAGACCAGAAACCATAAACCTTTTAGAAGAAAACATAGGGGAAAAGCTCCTTAGCATTGACCTTGGCAATGATTTTATGGATATCACACCAGAAGCTCAGGCTACAAAAGCAGAAATAAGTAAATGGGACTACATCAAACTAAAAAGCTTCTGCACAGCAAAGGAAACAATCAGCAAAATGAAAAGGCAACCTACAGATTGGGAAAATGGTTGCAAATATTTGCAAACCTTATATCTGATAAGGGGTTAATATCCAAGATTTATAAAGAACTCATACAACTCAATAGCAAGAAAACATATAACTTGGTTTAAAATGGGCAAAGGATTTGAATAGACATTTCTCCAAAGATGACATAAAAATAGCCAACAGGTATATGAAAAAATGCTCAAAATCACTAATCATCAGGGAAATGCAAATCAAAACCACCATGAGATAGCACCTCACACCTGTTAAGATAGCTATTATCAAAAAGACAAGAGATAACAAGTGTTGACAAGGGTGTAGGGAAAAGGGAACCCTTGCACACTGTTGGTGGAAATGTAGATTGGTGCAACCATTATGGAAAACAGTATGGAGGTTCCTAAGGAAATTAAAATTAGAACTACCATATGACCCATATGACCCAGCAATCCCAGCAATTTTTAGCAGGTATGTATCCCTCAAAATGAAATCAGTCTGTCTAAGAGATAACTGCACTCCCAGTGTTCATTGCTGCATTATTCACAATAGCCAAGATATGGAAACAACCTAGTTGTCCATTAATGGATGAATTGATAAAGAAAATGTTCCATGAATAGAAACATGAATAGAAAATGTTTCATGAAACATTATTCAGCCTTTAAGAAAAGGAGGAGATCCTTCCTTTTGCCACAACATGGATGGACCTGGAGGACATTAAAGGGGAAAAAGGTCAAATATACAGAGATATACAGAGATAGAGAATAAAACAGTGGTTACCAAGATTGGGGCAGGGGAAAGGAAATGGGGAGATATAGGTCAGAGGATACAAAATAGCAGATATTTAGGTTGAACAAGTCGAACTAATATATAATACATGAGGACTATAGTTGATAATAGTATATTATATGCAGGATTTTTACTAAATGAGTAGATTGTAGCTGTTCTTGCCACAAGGAAAGTGGGGAATGTGTATGTGAGATGATGGAGATGTTCATTTGTTCCACTATAGTAAATATATATATATACACACACACACATATATATACACACATATATATATTCATTACATCACATTGTATACCTTAAATATACACAGTAAAATTTATTTTATAAAAGAAATATAGAGAGTAAAAAGTAAAAGTAACCAGGCATGGTGGCTCACACCTGTAATCCCAGCACTTTGGGAGGATGTGGCAGATGAATCGCTTGAGGTCAGAAGTTCGAGACCAGCCTGGGCAACATGGCGGGACCCTGTCTCTACAAAAAATACAAAAATTAGCCATGTTTGGTGGTGCACACCTGTAGTCCCAGCTACTTGGGAGGCTGAAGCAGGAGGATTACCTGAGCCCAGGGAGGATGAGGCTACAGTGAGCCATGATTGCACCAAGGCACTCCAGCCTGGGTGACAGAGGGAGACTGTCTAGAAAAAAAAAGTGAAAGTCCCCCCTTTATCCCTCACTCTATCTTATTGATATTGTCAGCCGGATACACTGTAAAGAGTTTGATGTGTGTATCCTTCTGAACTTTTCCCCATGTATTTGTGTATATGTATGCACACACTCACTACTCATACAGTTTTTTTTCCCTACATAAATGAGGTCATACCATATATACTGTTTGGTAACATACCTTTTCACTTTATGTATCTCTGGCATCTTTTGAAACAAGTACTTAAATACTTTGTACTTAAAAAAAAAATCTGCTGCATAATATTCCCATCCATCTGCTTCCCTACTGGCAAACATTTAGATATGTTCTTTATTTTATCTTTTCTCTTACACACAGTGCCAAAAGGAATATTTAATTCCTATGTTTCATGTACTAGAGCCGAACCCCTTAGGGTTTCCAGGGACAACGGGCCAGAATTATACTCTCTGCTGCCTCCCAATGTGCAGAAAGAGCCAGTCCTTTCCATAGTTCACTAGGGAAGTGAGTGTAATTGGTGGTTCCAGAGGAGTGACCCTGAGCAGTCTGCCTAGGAAATTGTGTTCTCACTTTCATCGTTCCAGAGGCCAAGGAACACCGAGCTCCAGGCCCAGTCTAGTTAAGCTACCTTGAACAAAAGACCTGAATCCTGCTGTCATATTGCAGGCTTGAATTTGCCAGGGCAGCAGGTTGCGGGGGGGCGTGTATTTTTGGTTAGATGCCTCAAACACTTTAATTTTTCTGTTATTGTCAGCCAACTATTTAGTGAACACTTACTGTGTGTCAGGCACTGCTGGGTAGTTTCAGACCTGCACATGGTGGTCTATTCAGCTAAATTCCTCAAACATTTAGGTCAGTCGGTTATGGACATGATATCCCTGTTATTTTTATATCTCAAATAAGGGCTCATAGAGGAAATGGTTTGCTTTAGATTCTGTTTCAATTATATTTCACAAATAATCCACATTTGGAGTGTGGTTTAGTTCGTTGTTTTGTTTTTGTCTCTATCCATATAAATCACTCTATAGAAAAACATCAGATTCTGTTTTCACAGAAGTCAGGGAAATAAGTTGTTTACACATCACCATTTGACTCCCTTCACCCATGTCCTCATTACAAACATCTCAGCCACCCAGTGAAGTTTATTTAAACTCCCAAGCCATCCATGCAAATAAGACCCCCACAGCTACGGAGTTTGGAGGAAGAAAGGACTAGGATTGTCTGCCACTTCCTTATTCTATCTACTGGGTTCAGAACATTTCTTTACATGAGTTAATTTACTACCCAGAGGCTTGGCTTTAGTTGTGTGTCGTTTTTCAGTTTTGTAAATTAGGAAGGTGGTTCCATAGAATCATAGCATATCAGAGTTGTCAGGGAGCTTTAGAAACACCATCAAATACAACCCTCCTACCTTTGTGTGACTCCTCTGTACAACATATTTTGGGTGAGTGGTCATTTGGTTTTGGAGTAAAAACCTCGTCTGAGCAAGAACTCCCTCCCCTAAGAGGCAGCCATTTAATTTTTGGTTAGCTCTAGTTGCTAGTTCTTACGTTTGTTGGCCGACAATCCATCTCCATGTAACTCTTTTACCATACCAGTTGCTCTCATGTGGCTTCTACTCAAGTAGGTTTCTACTTGGTTGTTATCCTTCTAAATTGTGGTACTCAGAATTGCCCAGTGTGATGCACAGGGTAGCAATTACCTCCTATTATCTATATAGTGTTACTTTTATTGAGGCAGCCAATTTAACAGTCACTCACGGTTGAGTCAGCAAGTGTTGTATTTATAATCAAGCAAAATTCTCCAAACTTTTGTCACTGGCCTTCATCTCACCTTTGGGGATTTGGTCCTGTATTGATATGACATCTTACTAAATTTGAGTCCAGATTTTAGGGTTTCAAAATCAGTTAACAGTTTTTCCAGCTTTAGTAATTTGTAAATATGATCAGTGCATCATTTATGCCATCACACCAGTCATTGATTAAAAATACTGAGCAGAGAAGATACCTTAGGATCCTGATTAGAGACTTCCTTTTCAATTGACGTTAATCTATTAACTAGTACCTTTAGTACTGCCATTAAATCAGTGAGGGAACCAGCCAGTGGTATCCTTTGCAGTCCAGAGCAGTCTCTCTTGGACATTACTGTTCACTTTGTCCAAGGCCCTCTTGAAATCCAGAATCAGTATATCCACTGGATTTCTCTGGTTTTCAGCCCAGTACCCCCATCATAAAAGGGAATGAGGTTACTCTGGCATGACTTGTTCTTATAAAACTGTGCCAGTTTCTTTTGAATGTCTCTTCCTTCTTGAAATGCTCACACATCTTCTGCTTGATGACATGTTCTGAAATCCTGTTTGGGATTGATGTTAGACTGGTGGGATTATTATTTGTGACAGCCACCTTCTTTCTTTTTGAGACAGGATCTTACTCTGTCACCCAGGCTGGAGTGCAGTGGTGCAATCCTGGCTCATTGCAACCTCTGCCTCCTGGACTCAAATGATGACAGCCACATTCTTTTCCTCTTTAAGGAATATGGAAACTAGATGGGCTTTGTTTTCACTCACCTTACCCACCTCTTCTAAACCTCTGTTTCCACGAATACTTTTCTCTGTCACCTTTCCCGGAGCTGGGCTGACTCTCTCCTCCTTCCCATTCACTCAGAACACTGCCCTCAGTTTTCCTAGGTGAGAGCTACTTAGTGTGGTAATAGGTCCTAATGGGCTAACGTGTTTTTGACAATGAGTTTCTTTTTCCTATTCACTTTTTGAGCAGGGCCTAAGTCCCGATGTGTGATTAGAATGGTGGTAATTTGGGACACCATGGCAGGTTATTAATGTAGTGTGGGTGGTGAAAACCTTTCTCTCAAATAGGTGGCTGCCCATTTCGATTTCATGTATGGCTTTCTGCCAATTGTGTTGGGGGCGATTTCAAGTCAAATTGATTGGCTAATTGCTTGTGATCATCTGGCTTTTTAGCTGCTTGTGTAGCATCCCTGGAGGTAATTAGCACTTCCAGAATTGGGGGTGAATTGGAGTTATTCATGGTCACTGCTTTTGGAGTGTGAGCAGGGGCTACACTCGCTTCTAGTTATGAGTGAATCATTTTTACTTTAAAATGATTACTGAGGATTGATGAGTTTCTTTAACAATTTAAAAAATCCATTATGGAGGAGTTTGATATACAATTGCCTTCTAGAGTCATTTGAAGTGGCCAGTTGGGTTCTATATATTGCGCGATAAACTCATTGGTAGGAAATAGCTTCAAAAGTGTTGAGCATTTTCTAAAAGCGATTGGAATTTCAATTGCAGCCCTGTACCAGCAAACATAGTGGAATATTTTTCAGCCAAGTGTTAATGTTAAAGAATATATAATACATTTTTCATTTAAACATTTCTTCATATGTAAATATCGTGTAAAAACCACTGGTATCTGACAGTGATTCCCAAATTTAGAATCATCAAAATGTCAAGGTGATTTCTCCCTTTTAAAAACAATGTCCCTGGGCGATTTATAGGACAGAGAACAACCCAGCAGAACATCTCAGGACTCTGCCATTTCCTCACCTACCTGGAATTTGTCAGTGTCAATCAGCACTGAAATTCAACCTGTGGCAGTAAAGCAAGGCCGAGAGTTATCTCCTTATTTTGACTTTTCCTTTTTCATAGTGAAATGGGAGCTGATGTTATCATCTTTGGAAGATCCAGCTTGAGGGTGACTTGCTTTTGCAATGCAAATAAACAGTAGGCCTGGGCCACTGCCGAGTCTAAGGCTGAGAAGCCTTGTCCCAACCAGCTGTTGTATTCCAATTGTTCCCGTGCTGTTCAGGGTGGTCCTCCAATCCTTTGACCTGCTGACTGGGTTGTACAGCCCTCATCTTAGAGGTTCTTCCAGTTTTCTCTCTTTCTGTGTTAGGTTCTCAGCCTTGACTAATGGCTGGAATTTATGGAAGGCTAGAAGGGAAAGGCAATAATTTCTCTCCTCTCTCTTCCCAGTGATCAGGCAAGACCTACCCTCTAGTCCAGGATGGGGGTGGGGTGGGGATTTAGAGAGGACATGTTTTAGATTATTCTCTCTTGAATTCTTGCTTTAGGGCATCTCATAAATGAGGGAGCAGTGTCTGAGACCTACCACGTCCTATCTCTCTGATCAGAGCTTCCAGCCTGCCTCCTCCACTTCCTGTGTTTAGCAAGTTTGATTTTTACTTTCACTTGCTTTTCTCTTCTCAGCCTGTCTCCTCTCCCTGACTAAATGGGTCAGATTTTGTTTCCTAAAAGGAGATTAAATTGCTCTTTGCTGGAAAAGAGAAACAGTCACTTGGGATGCTGTGTGTGTGTGTACACACGTGTATGTGTTGGTAAAGGGTGCTCAGATGGGGAATGTAAGGCTTCTTGTCAGAAATCTGTTTTCAATCCTAATGGCTCTTTTCATCCTAAAACTGAGTTCAAATCCTGGCTCTGCCTCTATGTGACCTTGTGCAAGAGCCTTATCCTCTTAGACCATTATGTTCCCCATCTTTAAAATGGGGCTAATAGAAGACTCTACCTCATATAGTTGTAGTCAGGATCAAGTAAATAAGCTGGGAAAAGGTGGGATGGGGGAGGTGGTGGCTATGGTACCTTTATTGTCACCCCCTATCATCCTCACCAGCAGACAGAACTGAGGAAAGTTTTTTTTTTTGTTTGTTTGTTTTTTTGTTTTTTTTTTTTTTTTCTCCTGAGGATCCAGTATTTGATCCAGAGGAAGTTGCACAACCTGTCTAACCCCAAACTGGTTCTGTCCCTGGAGACCAAGCTAGATCTTCTGGGGGCAGGGGGCAAGGGGGCAGTTGGTGGTGAATCAATCAAAGAACTGTCTTCAGCAGTGGGAAGTGTCATGAGAATAAACAGCTGCTCCTTCTACCCTGCACCCGCTCCTGCTGCTAAATGACTCTAGGGAAGAGGAAACCAGTCATCAAAGAATTCTGCCACCTGTGCACAGCTGGTAGTTCCTGAGGTCACCCCTATAGTGGCTAGAGGAGTTTAGAAAGTATCCACTGGGTCAAGACACTGATATATCCATTTCCCAAAGGCCCAAGGACTTGCTGCCCCCTCCATCCTCCATTCTCAGAGCTGCAAAGCTCCTTTGTAAGCTGGGACCACAACTAGTACAAACACACTTTGTAAGTGTGACACACAAGATCTTCCACAGTGCCATTTTGGGAACAGCATCCCTTGAGAGATTCTCAGTGGGAAAGGCGTAGGACCAGGCTTTCTTCCTCCTTTCTGTCTAGCCTTCTCTTAAAAAGGAAGAAGAGAAAGTCATTATTCTTGAGCTACTTGCTGCCAAGTGTCATTCTCCCAGGGGATCCAAGCTGTTTCAGCCGGACTTCCCTTTTCCTGGCTTTAAGGTTACCAAGCCAAGTGGATGGAAGTGCACAGGGCCCAAATGTAAAGTTCCTGTTCCAGATGGGGCAGAGTAGCTGGTGACTGCTAGAGGGCAGCAGAGGGCCAGGAGCAGGTTTAGAACTGCAGACTGCTGCCAGAGCAAAGGACATCAGAGGTCCCTCATTGTTGCGGGGAGAAAGAAGTAGGATGGTCCCTAACCAGGAGAGACAGGCACATCCAGAAATGTTAACAGAACATGGCGGAGACATATCACAGAGCAGGCAACTGGGTTGGTATACAGTGCAACATATCAGGGTAGGCAGGGCCAACGTTTTTGTAGAAGAAGAAAGCAAGCATATTTGCCATAAAGATCAAGTCAGAACCAGTGCTATGATCAGTGTTCAATTCAAGGTTGGAAAAATCAAGGCTCAAAAGCTAGAATTGGACTGATTCAGCTCAGTTATTTATTGAGTATATTTCAAGAAAGGCACAATAATGGAATAGTTAAAGATCATAGACTTTGGAATCACATAGGAACTGGGGTTTGAATCACTGCTCTGCCATCTATTAGCTAAATGACTTTTTGTCAAGTTACTCAGCCTGTCTGCACCACTTTGAAATCTTATCCAGAGGTGTTTCTAGAAGGATTGGGGTTACTGATTGTAGCTCCCCACCTCAAAGTTCTATTCCATTTGGTTTAGTACTCGTTTTTGTCCCTTGTTTAAGATGAGTGGAGCGGCTAGCGATGCTGCCTTGGTTCCCAGCCAGCAAAGACCTGATTGGTAGTGGGGCATGAATAGAGCTAAGAGGGGCCCAGAGACCAGAGGAGAGAAACAATACCAAAGTTTCTGGGAAGAATTCTGAGATCAGTTAATTCATGTGCAAATCAGGAAAACAGAATATTCTGACTTATTCTAAAATGGTATTTTCTCTATATTTTCATAACCTTGTAATAGAAAAGCTAAGCTAAAAGAAAACCCGATTAAATGAAATGGCATTTTATGAGTCTTGAGTGAGGCAAAAATTTGGATTATCTTTTTAAACTTAAGTGAGCAAGTAAATGCAATGTGGTATTCTGAATTAGAGCCTGGGACAGATAAAGGACATTAGTGGAAAATCTGGGGAAATCCAAATAAAGGTGGTAGTTTAGTTAATCATATTATACCCATGTTGATTTTTAAATTTCGACAAATAGTCCTTGGTTATGTAAGGTGTTAATATTAGGGAGAGCTGGATGAAACTAATTTTGCAACCCTTCTGTAAATTTAAAATTATTTTAAAATTTAAAGTTTTAAAAATTAAGTGGCTGAATTTCTTACTATCAACATTGACGAGCTCTGTTTTGGTTTTTATTTAATTGCACTGTGTCTGAAGACGTTTCAAAAATACATAAGATTGGGATAGGAATTAGCATATTTCTACTATATACTCAGTTTTGAACTCTGCCCTTTTCCCTCTTAACAATATGTGTATTTTCATATTCCAATAAAAGCTCACCTAAATGTGATTGTTAATATGTATAATGTATTTAACCAGCTCCTTATTGATATACGCGTAGCTTGTTCCCAATTTTATGCTAGTGTAAATAATGCTGCAGTTATTACCTGTGTACACATATTTTTATGCTCATTTCTAATGTTTCCTTGAGGGTAAAGACCTAAAAGTAAAATAATTGTGGAATATGAACTTTTAAAAAGATTTTGATGCTTAATGTTAAATCATCCTCCAGAAGAATTTGACCAATTTATATACCTGTGAGCAGTGTGTGGTGACTGTGCCACTACCCCACTACCTCTTTTTCCTAATTGAGTCTATTAGGAAAAAGCATCTTTTTGCTTCATGTACTTACTTTTAACTTAGTTCTCTTCTGGGAATCTCAGTCTCTCTCTCTCTCTCTCTCTCTCTCTCTCTTTTTTTTTTTTAAGACAGGATCTTACTCTGTTGCCCAGACTGGGGTGTAGTGGTGTGATCAAGCTCACTGCAGCCTCAATCTCCTGAGCTCAAGTGATCCCCCTGATTCAGTGTCCTAAGTAGCTGGGACTACAGGCGTGTGCCACCATGTCTGGCTTTTTTTTTTTTTTTTTTTTTTTTTTT
>NC_045445.1:20536565-20638108 GCF_002776525.5 Piliocolobus tephrosceles
GGCTCACTGCAAGCTCCACCTCCCGGGTTCACGCCATTCTCCTGCCTCAGCCTCCTAAGTAGCTGGGACTACAGGCGTCCGCCACCAGGCCCGGCTAATTTTTTGTATTTTTAGTAGAGACAGGGTTTCACCGTGTTAACCAGGATGATCTTGATTTCCTGACCTCGCGATCCACCCGCCTTGGCCTCCCAAAGTGCTGGGATTATAGGCGTGAGCCATGTTGCCCAGCCGCTTGGCTAATATTTTTAAAATTTTTTCATAGAGATGGGATCTCCCTGTGTTACCCCAGGCTGGTCTTGAACTCCTTGGCTCAGGCAATCCTCCCACCTCAACCTCCCAAAATCCTGGGATTACAGGTGTGAACCACCATGTCTGGCCAACCCAGACTCAGTCCTCTCTTCCTTTATCCTTTTACCATTTTTATCTGTAGTTCCTTAATGTGGTAGTTATGTGGGATATTATCTTTTTAAAGACTATATCTTACTGACATGTAACAGGAGATTCTCTTTGTCTTTTACATTATTTCTGGTAATATTATGAAATTCACAGACAATGTTTTTGTATTTACATACACACACTTTAATGTCACCGAAGGGAAGGGGTTTTGAAAACAAGTGAAAGTTGAAGTTTAGGGAACCACTACCTACTGGAGTTGGAGAGCACTAACTTGGCATGACTTGGATTTACTAAATGTACCATTGCCTAGCACTGTGTGCTACTCACAGGTGGTAAGTACCTTCTCAATAAACAGGATGAACAACTGAAATCTGCCGTGGTGTAATGGAGGCAAAAGGGTCTAGAATGTTCTTGGTGGTGGGAATGCCATTTCTGCTCCTAGTTCACTGTGTTGGGTCTCATTTGAATTCAGGGACCTCGCTTAGCACCTGTGCTTCTGGAGGAGAGTATTCTAGCCTCGATGCTGGCCTCTTCTACAGCAGGGACTGCTCTGTCAGAAAATGAGCTGCCACCGCAAGGAAGGTGGTTCCTTCCACTTCTGTTGCCCTTCACAGTCTCAGCTCCTCTCGTATTTATAAGACTGCTTTAATAGTCTTGTCTTGTAATTACATCTGGAGACAGGAGACAGCATCTTTTGATAGTTCAAGTCCTAACGCATTTAAATTGCCCTCCTAATGCTATAAAAGAGTCAAATTATATATTCTGGTTTGCACTAGACAGCAATAAATGTCAAGGTGCCATCCGCTCTGGTATTTAACTCCTTGCTGCCATCTGTTTTGGTGCTCCTCACATGGACCATACACTAGTGGTTTCCTGTCTCCTGGCACGAATGGATCAAGTTGGGAGATAAATCTCACTATTCAAAATATATTAAAAGGCAGAGGCAGTTTGTAAACATTGCTTTGGAAAGCTAGGCGTAGCAATAAAGTCAAGGACAGGAACCTGATTTAGTAAAGGAAACATTTCACTAGATTGTCATCTACTTTATTTTTAAAGCTGCAATAAGATGTAACGATAAAAAGGCCAATGATGCATTTCAGCCAAGTGATACGAACTCTTGCTAAACCAATTAAACTGTCAGTATACTATGGTTTCACAGTTTCTATAACATACTAGGTCACCTTAAAACACTTAGTCAAGTATGACTTTTTACCATTGATGCAAAATCAATTTGGCAATTTATAATCTTACATTTCATTATGAAAGTATATTATTCTGCAGGAATGCTGCTGGAAAAATGAGATATTTCTGAAGCCTATTCACTCCTCTCCTGCTTAAGTAGTCATAAAAGAATAAAACCAATCATGTTATCTGATGTTTTGAGACTTCTAGGTAGTTTTTTATTTATATGATTTTTTTAAAAAAGATATATGAAATATACAATTTCTAACCCTGGATACAATTTTGAATGTTGGATAAAATTGTGGACATTAAAAAGTAAAAATTTTGATTAAAGAGCTCACTTTTTCATCTACCTTTTTCAATTTTGTAGTTTGTGGACAGAAAGAAAACTTTGCTTAAGTATGCCAGAGGGTAGGCTTTTTTAGTGTCCTATATTTGAGGTTTTGAGCTCCAGCTCTCCTCAAAGAGATAAAGCCGATGGTTATTCATATTTAATACCATCACATTTTTCAATTTGGTGTTTGGAAATTGTGTGTTATAGAATCATGAACCAGCAGTATTGGAGAGGTGGTGGGGAAACAGAAAAAGGAAGAGTTGGAGACTTACTGTGATTACTGTAACTTTTTAAAAAACCATCTTCCCTTTTTCTCTCTAGGACAAATATAACACTGCTTTTTGAAAAACCAATGACAGTCATAAAATACACATGACAGATCCTTAGTTTTCGGTGCTTATTAGTATAGTAGGGGACAGATCTGTTCTTATACTCTCATATAGCAAACAAGAACATAACTAACATTGACTGTATAGCCCTTTACTTCTGTTACCAACTCAATGAGGATTTTCTTTAACCCTCCCTTATGACTATTAATCATATTTGCAAATACATTTCCCACCAAAGCTTAAATCAGATCTGTGCCTCTGGCAAGCATGGCTGCATTAACACTGGACTATTTAAACTTGAGGTTTTCTTCTTTTTTGGTTTAAGTCATGGTTACAGAGTTGGTAAGGTATCTACTATATTAATTCAGATTCAGTTTGGGAATCAAGCATGTCTAATTTACATATGGTACAAGGACTGTGGGCCACTCAGGCATTTGCCTGCCTCCATTGTCTCAGGTAATTCCACTCTCATTGGTGTATCTCCTATTTGTATATTCTTTCTCAGACTCCAGTCTGAACACATTGAACAAAAAGAGAAACACAGAGCAGGAATTGACTAAAATGAGACTCATTTCACACTTACTTTCTTGCTGAGAAAGCTATTAGAATGACTTTCCATGTGTTAAGTATGGAGGTAGGCAGTTGCACCTGCACTGTCTCATTTAAACTCACAACAACCCTGTAGGGTAGGTAATATTATTCTCTACTTTAGAGATGAGGACTGAGGCTCAGGGAGATTAAGGAATTTGCCATAGACATAATGCTGGGAAATGGTAGAATTTAGTTTCCAATTCAGGACTTTCACTCTAATTTCAGTGTTCTATTGGCTCCATTGGGGTTATTTATTATTATTATTATCATTATCATCATCATCATTGAGACAGGATCTCACTTTGTCACCCAGGTTAGGGTACAGTGGTGTGACCATGGCTTATTGCAGCTTTGATTTCCTGGGCTCAAGTGATCCTCCTACCTCAGCCTCCTGAGTAGCTGGGACTACAGGCATGTGCCACCACACCTGGCTCTTTTATTATTTGTAGAAATTGGGTCTTCCTGTGTTACCCAGGCTGGTCTTGAACTTCTGGGCTCCAATGATCTCCCTGCTTTTGTCTCCCTAGGTCCTGGGATTATGGATGTGAGCAACCATGCCCAGTCTATTTGTTATTGTTGATACAATGAAGTCTTGATAAGCCAGACTACTTAGGGAATGGTAATATACCCTATGTGGGGAGGTTAGACAGTGGGAAAATTAACAACGTTGGCTGTTTTTTAAAAATTAATAATGTATTGGTATAATACCTGTTAACTTTAGAAAATTGAAAAACACAGATAAGAAAATTATTCATCCATAGTACTAAGACCTAGAGATAACTACTCTTAACAGCTTAGTTAATAGACTTTTTAATAGAAAATAGTGTGTATATACTTTTTAAAAAGGCTTGTAGTATACATACCATTTTATACCCTGCTTTGTAAACAACTTAACAATATATTGTGAAAATTTTTCCATATTATTATGTTGATGCCATGCAATATTGTTTGAGTGTACTGTAAAAACGATCCTTTTTTTTTTTTTTTTTGAGACAGAGTCTCACTTTGCCAACCAGTCTGGGGTACAATGGTGTGATCTTGGCTTACTGCAACCTTCACCTCCCAGGTTCAATCGATTCTCCTGCCTCAGCCTCCCAAGTAACTGGGATTATAGGTGCATGCTACCACGCTGGCAATTTTTTTGTGTTTTTAGTAGAGATGGGGTTTCACCATGTTGGCTAGGCTGGTCTTGAACTCCTGGCCTCAAGTGATCCACCCACCTTGACCTCCCAAAGTGCTGGGATTACAGGTTTCAGCCACTATGCCTGGTCAACCAATCCATCTTAGCCATCTTAATGAGAATCTCTCTGCTGGTTTGAGAGTATCCCTCTGATGTCACAATGTCTGGCAAAGTAGTGGCTTCTTAAAATGTTCAGAATATGCATTTCATTATTAGGTAGCTATGATTGAATGTACATAATGTTGCAGACTTCTTTTTCAGGATGGTGGTTTCCTAGAACATGACCCAAAAGCCTAACTTCTGAAACTTTTGCTTAGACATCCACAGGTAACACTAAGCCAGAAACCCCTGACAGAGGGAGTTAAATGCATGATGACCAAACATGATGTATGTATTAGGGGAAACAGAAACACTTTTTTCTCTTGAATTTTCATTGGAAGTGTCCTCAGGGTTGAAGTACTAAAGATTCAGGTTAAAAGACAAGTATGACCAGGCACCATGGCTCATGCCTGTAATCCCAGCACTTTGGGAGGCTGAGGTAGGTGGATCACCTGAGGTCAGGAGTTCAAGACCAGCCTGGCCAACATAGTGAAACCCCGTCTCTACTAAAAATATAAAAAATTAGCCGGGCGTGGTGGTGGCTGCCTGTAATCCTAGCTACGTGGGAGGCTGAGGCAGGAGAATTGCTTGAACCCAGGAGGCGGAGGTTGCAGTGAGCTGAGATTGCACCATTGCACTCCAGCCTGGACAACAAGAGTGAAACTCCATCTCAAAAAGAAAAAAAAAAAAAAAAGACAATTATTTTTGTTACATTGGTGTCATGACTATTAATCAATTATGGTACATCCATACAATGGAATAATATTATGCTGTTAACAATTATGCTTTCAAAGAACACTTTATGATAAGAAAAATGATCTTTTATGAGCCAGATGATGATGCTTGTTAAAATTTTATAAAGAATACAAAATTATATATATGTTATATATATTTATATTTCCAGTTTGATGAAAGAAACACATAAGCCTCTATGCTGCAGTCTCTGGTTGTGTTTTTCTGGACATGGTGGACTAAGAGTTAATTTTTGTTTCTCTTTATTATTTTCTGAACTTTTCAAAAAATTACAGTGATATATATCTTTTGCTATAAAAAAGAAATAATCATATTTGAGTGAGGGAAATATGAAATCATTACTTAATGCTAAAACATTTAAAAAGTAACATTTTTGATTGTTAACTAAGTGCTAACTATACTGTACTAGCATATTAAGCATATTAGTCTTTACAACACCTCGAGGAAGGTACCATTATTGTCCATTTGAGGAAGTCATTTGCCCAAGACCACACAGATTGGATGGGGCAGAGTCAGGATTTCAACTTGGGTCTGTTTATTTCCAAAGACTGTGTGAGATAAAATATAGTGGGGTCAAGAGACAGGAGGCTTATTTTTTCTTAACCAATTGCAGACCAAGCAGTCTAAGCAGTACTGGGACAAGAAAGTACAAATTGAGAGCCAGGGTATAGGTATAGGGCATTTATGCTGGTGAAACCTGGGAGGTCCTTTGGCGCCAGAGGTTAGCCCAGGGGCTCTGAATCCCTGGGGCTGATAATATCTAGCCTCATAGCTCTATTGTGAGGATTAAATGAGACAATTCATGTAAAGGGCACATGGTACAGGCTTGCTCAATAAATAGTAGCTAGTATTATTATTTCTCTTATTTAGGACCTTGCTTGTTATAGGGATTACAGGCTCCCAGAAGCCTGAGGCAAGACATGTTTACCCTAGTGAATCCTGTCACATCTTAATAGTCCTCAAACATTCCTCACCATTGAAATGCCTTTTATTTGAACCTTTCAAATAAACAAGCCATAATCAGCTTTGTGGGCCCTACCAGCTTTTTTAGAAAACCTCTCTGCTTTTGGGGTGGGGTGGTATTTATTTACTCACTGAAAATAGGGACTTTGTGTAATACAAGGGAAGCAGGAGGTGATTGGTTTGGAGTTAATAGGCAAGTTTTTTTTTTTTTTTTTTTTTTTTTTTCTTTAACTTGAGGAGGCTTGATTGGGTTATGCTCCCTAAAGACTCTTGGAGAGTCTGGGAATTTTGAGAACAAAGGCTCTGCAGGGAGGCCACCAAAGAGAGCAGGCTCTCCACCAATCTTTGTATGTTCTTAAATTTTTCATTCTATTTCTTTCCTCTCTTCAGTCCCTAGAATAGAGTGGCATTATCTTGAAGCCATGGAGATTTATGAAACAACCAAGGTTGGCCTCCCTTTGTTGAGCTTATGAAAGCCATATTTAGATTGAGAAGGAATGTGTTTTTCCCTTGGGAGGCCCCTCTATACCTGCAGCCATCAGAAATTCCATATTAAAATCCCACATTTAAGTCTTTACAGCTAAAGTCTGTTCTTGCATGTCTGGACCAGGTCCAGCTGTCAGACTGAGATATTACTGACTTTTTCTTCTCGAGTGGTTTACATCTGTTGGCTCCATTTCTTTACCACTAATTCTGAAACACCTTGTAATCTGACTTCTGCCACTGCCTCTCTGCTAAAATTGTGCCCTTGCAAGTTACCAGCAACTGACTTTTTGCTAAATTCATTGGGACTTATTTTTCCTCATCCCTTTCTTCTCCATGAATGTTTCTCTTCCCTTGGTTCCAGACACTACATGAATTTAACTCTCCTCCTACCTTTCTGAGTATTCCTTCTCTCCTTTGTGATGGAAAGTCTTCTTCCTCTGCCTCTCCTATGCAAGTGTGATTGTTCCCCAAAGGGGTGCAGTGCTCCCTTGTCCCTCTACTCTTCATTCATTCTCAGAGCTTCAACTGCTACCTCAATGCAGTTAACTCTCCAGTTCTGACTTCTTACCCATGCCTAGTCCAATTTTTTTTGTTTGTTTTTTTGAGATGGAGTCTCCCTCTGTTGCCCAGGCTGGAGTGCAGTGGCATGATCTTGGCTCATTGCAACCTCTACCTCCCGGGTTCAAGCGATTCTCCTGCCTCAGACTCCTGAGTAGCTGGGACTACAGGCATGCACCACCACGCCCGGCCTAGTCCTGTATTTCTTACGGCCTAATAGTAATTAAAAGTATCTTTTATGAGCCAGATGTTGTGCTATGTGCTTTATATACATTGTCTGTAATCCTCACAACAGTCTTCAAAGCAGATAGTCTTAAGCCCATGTTACAGACAAGGCAGCCAGTTCAAATAAGTTATATATGCTTTTATTTTTCCATTTCAGTCTCCTAACATTAATTGAAACTCAGCAAGTCCAAAAGAGAATTCCTCCCTCTGTGGGTCCTAACTAGCTGTCCTTCTCACTTTAAGGCAGTGTCATTCTCCCACCTTCTGTTGTGTCACTCACAGGCTGAGAGGATTGAAAATCAGTCAGGCGATTGCTTTGGAATAACACGCACCCCCCACCAAAAAAATAAAACCCCAATTCCTTCAAAATCCCCCAATCCCAATACATTGCAACCCAAAATCTTGAAAATTAAAGTTTAAGCTATCATACAGATGAGCAATCCTCAACCATTATGAGAGCTAAATCTGATAGCTTTCATAAACTGCATACTCTGGGCTGCCTAGGGTTAAGCATAATTCTCAGGATTTAGCTGTGCTTTCTTCAATTCTCAGGACTTACTCTTCCCAAACAGGACCTTCCCATTGGCGGGACTGCCCTAGATTCTGTGTAGTTCCCCTTGCACAGGCAGTAATCCCACCCCTCCTGTGTAGAAGCTAGAAAGCCTATTGGAATGTGAGTGATTTAGCAATGGTATTTCTATATATAGGTGTGACTTTCAATTCACTTTTTTTCTTGTAAAGAAAATTACTTACAAATGATGGTAGTTAGTATTCATAATAGCTGATGCAGAACACATATTCACAGCTGATCTGGACATACCAATGTGTTGAGACAATGATTTTGAAAACCACTTTCACAGATTATTAGGGAAGGCCCAAATACCCGTCAGTGAGGGTCAGCTTTCATTTCTGTGTGGCATATTTGCCTAATGCTACAAAATTTTAAACTTGATACTACTCAAGAATCAGAGAATTGAGAAACTGAACATTTTTTTGAAGGCTATGACAGGATCACCAGGTGACAACATCTCATTGAGATGTTGCACATGCCAAACCAAATGCTTTACTTGGGCTGTTTTTACTCCACTAACATTTCTGTGACTGCTTCATTTTTTAAAGCGGAAATCTACCATAGCTGCCATCATTTTCAATGGGAGGAGTACAGAAGGTCAAAAGTTCAGTTATATACTGTTCTTGTGAAGTCAAGCTACAAGGAAGTATAGCCTCATTGAGAAATTTTGGTTATCTATTTGGTATGTCAGTTTCTTCTATTAGTAAGGTATCTGTGCCCCAAATTGTAGTGACACTACTATTTAATCAGACTTGACTTGGATGGCAGCATGGAGTTGAAAGAGAAACTCAGATTAGCCTTTGGTGACTTGTCTTCTTAATAAGGAAATTAGAACATACCTTTTTAAGAAAATCTGAGCGCCTGGATATTTAATCACTGTCATGAAAGGAAGATAAAAGGCTGATGTGTTTTCCAGGATATTAACCTGTATCTAGTTGAACAAATGTGTAAATTTGTCCTATATGTACTGCATATAGACTTGATTTGTTCACAACTAGCACAGTGCCTAACATGTGTTTGAGGCTCAATGAAAATATATAGAATGTTAATTTGTTACTTTAGCAAAACAAAGATTAAAAGTACTGAATTATTAAGAAATGGCTCCCATAGTAGTTAGCATAAATAAAAATTTGATCAGAGCAAAATCTAATTTGCAAAGAAGATCACAGAAATGCTTATGTTTTAAGGAAAGCTTTATGCTAAAATGTAAAATATTAACAATATCTTACAACAGGCCACGTTTTTTTCTTCCTGAACATAGTACAGAGAGTGTTTTCACATTTGGCACATACCAATTGGATGAAAGACAGTGGGGAGGAGCTGAGGTTGAACACAGGGTTGCTTGGAAGCATCACTTCATCTGGACACAGATCATGGAGGACCCTACATCAGATTCATTCGGGGACTCAATATTCTCTTGGGCTGTTCCTGAAATTCTTGTCCTTCAAGCAAAGAGTTAGGCCTGATGCTAGTTAGAATCTGATCGGCAACCAGGGTTACATTGATGTTCTATGCTTCTCAGAGAGAAGTAATTGAATAGAAGCCTACTAACAACTAGCTTTCCCCATAAATTGGTAGTCAGTGCAATTGACAAATGGTTGTAAGTGCCTACTTTGTGCTTAGATTGTGTGATGCCTTCTGTGAAAGTTTGAGATGTGGTCCTTGTCACAGAGATGCTTAAAGGCAAGATACTCACAAATGAAATAGTTAAATAACAGTACAAGGTAGTGTGAAAATCATAGTTTGAGAAGGAACTATGCAGATCATTTAGTCCAAAATTTCCATTTTCAAAAAAGTTAAGCTCAGATTAGGAAGTAGAATTTCCCAAGGTCTGGAAGACAACTGATAGAAGTTGGAACTAGCACTCAAGTCTGCCCCCCCCCCCTTTTTTTTTCCATTCTGTTATATAGGTGGTTATATGATGTTTTCACATGCTTATATTGATCCACCATTTTGATGCTGGGAACTTTCTAATGAGACTGTTTTGATATGGGGGTGCTTCTACAACAGCTGCAAAACAAACCAATAAAACATTCCACTTTTTTTTTTTTTATTACCAAGTAATGTGCAAAACAGACAGACATGCCCCATCCCTCAGTTTCACCTCATCCCCCAGCCATGAGGATGGAGATCAGGGATAAGGTGGGAGTAGGGGTCAAAAATGGAATGGGTGTCATGGATGGGGTGAATCTCAGAGAAGAGATGAGGGATGGAGTAGGAGGTCAGGCACCATCTGGCAAGCAAAGCACACATCTCCTGGAGCCATATGTTTCCCACACTTGCTCATCTTTGAAAGGCCATTAATCATTTTGGGCATAGTATCTGCTCATTCTCTGAGAATTCTCTTATTTCTTGAATAGTCTGTGTCTTAAAATTTCTGATTCCAAACCTTCAAGAGACAAGAGTCTAGAGTAGGGGAGAATGTTTGCGTCATAATATGGTCTCATAGACTCAGATCCAGACTTTACTGGGAGTCCTTGAGTCAATGTCTGTCAGTTCTATCATTAATATTCCCTGTAAAATCCCATGAAAAAGTAATATGCATCTGCTATTTTTAAAATTGTAAAACTTCGATTTTCTGATGGTTTGAGGGAATAGGTTTATTAGGCTCTTTAGAGGTTTATCTTTTTTCCAATACCAAACAAACTTAAAAATACGTCTGTTTCCTGATTATAAATATATGAATTTTTCACTTTCTCAAGGCAGTTTTTCATATGAAATTATTCTTTAAAGTTTACTTCTGAAATATGGAGAATCTAAAGGCAAAAAGGAATGCGTAATCTAAAAAATTCATATTGAAAGTAGAAAGTGAGAGTTCCCCATAATTTGGATAAGGGTTGAGGAAAAAATGTCAGACAAGTAAATGATAAACAGCTCCTAGTAGTCTGGTTTTGTCATGGCTGCCTCATGATGGCTGAATCAGAACAACCATGCCAGAATGTCAAATATAAATATAAGATGTCTTGATTTTAGCAGAACATTTGAGAGTCTTCTGTAATATCCTTATGCATAGATTGTGAAATTTGACTGCATAACTAGTAATTAGGCAGATTCACAGCTGGTTGATCAGTGGATTCAATGTCAACCTGGAAGAAGATGTTTTTAGTGAAGGGCCACAGGAACTGTTTTTTTGGCTCTGTCCAAGTATTCGTTTATTTAACAAATACCAGACACCTACTATATAGAAGGCACCCTACTAAGCACTGTGAGGAATACACAGCTGTCCAGATCAGGGCCCCTGCCCTAAAGAAGCAGATTGTTGGTCATAATTGATCACAAAGACAGCCTTTTTGCATTGCAGATAACACAAAGCTGGGTGGCGTAGTTTAATATATAGGATGACAGACTCCAGATTTAAAATGATCTCAACTTGTAGGAACTCTAGGTCAAAACTTACAAGACAAAAGTTAACAGTGATAGATGTAAAGTCTTGAATTTAGGTTAAGAAAATTGCATATGTACAGGATATGAGAGATGTGACTTGGCAGCAGTTTATGTAAAAAGTTCTTGGGGATTTAGTTGATCACAAGTTTAATATGAGCCAACAATGTGGTGTAGCTTATTTTTTTTAAGCAAAAACAATTTTAGGCTGTATTAGAAGCATGTGTGCTGCTCAGACCACATCTGGAGTATTATGTTCAAGTATAGTCACCACATTTTACGAACATTGACAAAGTTGAATGTATCCAGAAGACAGTGACCAGGATGGGTCTGAAAATCATATCATATGAGAAATGGTTGAAAGAAATAACTGGGGATAATTAGCTTTTACTTTAAGCCTTGGTTTAGACCCTTCAAGTCTTGGTTAGGTTCCCTTGCTATGTGCTCCACAGACCTCTGAACAAGCCTCGTGCCTTCCCCACTAGACCGAGGACTTTATTAGAGCAGGGTAGGGGCTCTGTGTTCACTATGATATCCACAGGACCTAGCATGGGACAGGATGTGTCCTCAGCAAAGTTCAGAGAATGAGTGAGTGAAATTTCCAATTGTGAGGGCCTTACGTAAAAATGATGTAAAAATGATAAAGAACAGTAGTGCCTGGCATCTATAGTCATTAAATTAAAAAACGAACAAGGAACTTAAAGGAGTTCCTAAAAGTTTTTGAATGGTGCTTTTCTTTTTCTTTTTCTTTTTAAAGGCCTCTCTGACTTTCTTTTGACCTTTAATAGTACTCGATACTAGACTTGCATGTCTGGTTTGACAGGAATCTTAAAAAGTCATCTCTCCAAAAGGAGCGTTTTTTAAAATGGGAGAAAGTTCTGGCACTAGTATCAAGGAGATGCAAAAACAATGGGATACCATTTTTTACATGAAAATTAGCAAAGGAATATATATGTATATATAAATTACATATATAAATACATAAATATCTGCTATCAGTAAGGATTTAGTCAAATGGACACATTCGTACATTTCTGGTACAATCGTTTTGGAACAGCAATTTGGCAATATGTGTTATCAAGGGCCTAAAAATATTCATTGGTTGATCCAAGAATTTTACTTCTGGGACCTTCTCCTAAGAAAAGTCATCCTGAATACAGGGAGGAAAAAGGCTTTATGAACAGAGGTGTTTTATGACAACAAAAAATTGGAGACAATCAAAATGTTCCATAGTAGAGGAGTGAACGGTTATATAAACTATGATATGTCCATTTGATAGAATGTTATAAAGCTTTGCAGTTTGTAGTTTCGGAAGCATATAAAGCTGTATATATAGTATGATACAATGGGTGAAAACAAACAAACTGAAATCTGTACATAGATAAAAATCTGTGAAGTCTTATACCACAATGTGAACAGAAGCTATTTTTTAGTGGTGAGATGATCAATTAGTTTTGCTTTTTTTTCCCTATTTTCTAAATTTTTCATTTAAAAGATTTTATATTGAAGACAAATTTTACAGTGTGCTCTATTGTGGCTAGAAATGAACCTCTGAATTTCTACTTAAGGTCTTCAACATCCCTGTATATTTCCAGTTTATATCAAGGGCCTTATGAAATTGTGAGGAAAAAACAAACCCAAACATCTTCAGAGCAAAATTGATTTTAATTCTAAAGTTAATTGAAATTAATTTTAATTCACTTTAATTTAAAACATATATGTAAACATATGTTATGAACACTTTTAGATCAGGGGTATGTTAAGGAATCTCACAAATAAGAGAAGATACAACTTGTTTGTTTTTTTTTTTTTTTTGGAGATGGAGTCTCACTCTGTCGCCCAGGCTGGAGTGCTGTAGCACGATCTTGGCTCACTGCAAGCTCCGCCTCCCGGGTTCAAGAGATTCTCCTGACTCAGCCTCCCGAGTAGCTGGGACTACAGGCACCCGCCACCACGCCCGGCTAATTTTTTTGTATTTTTAGTAGAGACGGGGTTTCACTGTGTGTTAGCCAGGATGGTCTCGATCTCCTGACCTCGTGATCTGCCTGCCTCGGCCTCCCAAAGTGCTGGGATTACAGGCGTCAGCCACCACACCCGGCCAACTTTTAAAAATAAAAAATTAATCATCCCAGCTTCTAGAGAGCCAGGCACCTTCTGCAGATGGAAATGAAAAGGTGTCTTGCAGGTAGCAGGCACTTAATACAGTTTTGAATGGCTAACTCCTGGAGGTGAGTAGGGAAGAATGAGAGCTTGACTGTAAATGGATACAACTGAGTGGCTGGATGTATACTGGAAGAATCTGGAAATCAGGTGTTAGCTTATTACATCAAATCTGTTTTAATGGGTATTTATATATTGTTCAGATGTATCAAAGTTCTAGCTGTCAGACCTCTGTAGACTGTGAAAATGCATCCATTACAAGTAATTTGCGCTAACCTGTGACTCTGGACATTCAATTGAGTTCAGTTGACCTCTTATCAAAATTACTAGTTGCCCTTTCAATATTTATATTTTAATTTAATACACAGTTTATCTCCTATATGTAGAAGGCATGTTCACAGGCACATTTGATGCAAACTTAATTTCTTATGTTTTTAAGTCAATTTGGGGCTGCATATTAATGCAGCCTGTCCTCCCTTCTTTCCCTAATAATGGCAGAGATGTCTTGGTTCTTGAGTCACTTGCATTTTTTTTGCTTCTTTACCACTTAGAAAAAGAACACTGCAGACTTTAGGAAATGGAATGGTTTTGAGTTTTGTTCGTGATGTTGTGGGTATCAGCATTCTAGTAGGGATACGGCCAGAATAGATCTGGTTTCATTAAGAATGTGTGAGGCCAATCTAGGTTTGAAGAATGTAGAGTTTTTATACATGTTCACATTGCATGTCCCTGGTCTTTGTGACTTGCAGTTCTGCTTAGCATATAGCTCTATCTCTACGAAATTAATTTTCTCCTCTGTTTTCATGTTTATGACATATTAAGGTTATTGCGGACAGTACTATTAAGAAGATGAATTTGATAAGAACGATTTCTGTTTCTTACCTACTTTTTGCCTTTCTTCTCTCCTCCTCCTTGTCCACCTTCCATTTTGTTTTAAATATATTCATTCATCTTTTCTTGTATCACCTTGTTTCTGTCTCAACAGGAAGCAAACTATTCTTCAGAACTGGTCAAATCCTTTTTTTTTTTTTAACCCCAAATCCCCACTAAATGAAACGTTTCATACAGTATTAGATTGACATTTCAACAAAGCCAAAGAAAGGAGAATCTTTGGGAACAGATTTGACATTTATTTTCTTTTAAGATGTCCTGGACTAGTGTTCTGCAGATTCAATTGACTGAGAGATTTTTCCATATGATAACCTGAAGGTGTGATCTCCCGGGGATGGGTATTCTTAAATGGGGGATCTGGACAACTTGAAAGAAAGCTGTGAACTTCAAAGCTCCTTACACCTCAACCACAGTTAACTTTATAGTGTCACTGGTCTGGCAAGTGTTAATAGCTTCATCATTTGCCTGCAGATAACTCCATTGGAAATTGTAGAGTATTTCAGTGGGGAATAGCCAGTGGGTCTTTGATCTCCATATAGATAGAGATAGAATAATTCAGAAAGAATTCTTTTGGAGCGATTTATGGCAGAGGCAGCACAATTTTATGAATGTTTCCCTCCAGTATGTCCAAAATATCTTGGCAAATATCAGTACAACATGTATGCTTTCCATGGTTTCAACTTCTCTTATGAAATGGGGGTCTTGATTATATGGTTTTCCAACCTCTCTTTTTTCTTTAATACAATGGTTTTAAGAATAAGTACTGACAGTTAAACATGTAAACTGTTGGTGCTTGGTGAGGGGAGACTTACTTTGAAAAGAGCAGATGGTATCCCGTGGGGTGGAGATGATGTGGTACGTTTGCTTTCTTTGCTGCGTGCCTAAGGTCATGTACAAATGGCCAGAAAGCAAATGAAGGTACCCTTAAAGCCGTTTGCACTTAGATGTCAACTTTCTTTCAGGAAAGACTATTTTTCTTTATTTTTGCTTTTATATAGGTCTAGGCCTCAATGTTGTTTGTTGGTTTCTCTTTTTTATTGCTACTTATTTAGTGCTGCCTCATCAATGACTTAGGTTTCTCTTTGAAGTGGCTGAGTCCCACCTCTATAATTCAGTTTCTTAAAGACTCCAGTGATAAAGTAGACTTGAACCAGTAACCTAGTCAGCATATTTTTCCTAAATGCCTCCGGCTTTCTCATCAACAGTTTAATCTGTGAGAGGACACATGCTGGAATGACTATTGATGGGGATGTATTTTCTTCTAAGTGGCTTTGTTGGTTTTGGGAATCTTTCCCGTCTCTCTGGGTAACTAAAGGCTACCCATCTTCACAACTAAGTCCTACCTCCTCCTCTCCATTTCAAACTGGCCTCGGTCCCATTTCTGACCTCTCAGAGCACTTGCCAGCCTGATAATAGTTTTAGCACTCCACTTTATTATTCTTTGGTTCTTTCTGGCATTTTCCTTTTTACTTCCCAATTTGTTTGCAGGGCTCTGAAGGGAGAGACCATGTTTCACAGAATCATTCCTTTATTAGCAAGAGGTATATGGCCCAGTGACCCATTTTGTTGTCACATAGTTTGTGACCAGAGGAAGAAATGATGTAAGAAACACAGGGCTTCCAGATTTCAAAGAAAAAAATGGTGAGAGAGTGAAGGAGTTGGCACTAAGCTCTCTCGTTACATATGAATTGAAATCATGTCAGATATATCAAAACATCAACTGGATATTGATGAGAATGTTAATATACACTGAGTTATTTGAAACACTTCAGCTATCCTTCTACACTGTCCTCTAGATTGCACTAAGGATCTGTACCTTGGTACTGGCACAGATGTTGCTCAGGGCTCAGCAACTACCTGGATGAAGCTCTTGTGGCCCCATTGCTACCTTGAGCCAGGGTACCTGTGGGCCAGGTATTTGGCGACTTTTCTGCTCCTCCAGTCACAGTCTTGTGTGCCTTTGCCTGTCTCCTCAGCTATTTCTGCTCAGTACATCACGGTCACGGTCGATCAGAAACCAGAACCAGTTTTAGGTCAGTAAGGGAGAGGAAGACTGAGTGCCATAAAGGCAAGCAAGAAAGGGGAGGAGTGGGAATGATACAAGTCAGCTCCTACTTGGCTCCTAACAGTATTCCCCATTCCTTCTCTGCCAGTGGCTTGCTGCAAAGGAAATACAAGTCTCTGTTCAGTCATAGAGATGTACATAAAAATGTATTTATTTATTTACATTTTATTTATTTATTTTCAGACAGAGTTTCGCTCTTGTCACCCAGGCTGGAGTGCAGTGACAGGTCTTGCTGACTGCCACTTCTGCCTCCCAGGTTCAAGCAATTCTCCTACCTCAGCCTCCTGAGTAGCTGGGACTATAGGTGCACATCACTGTGCCTGGCTGAGTTTTGCATTTTTTTTAGTAGAGACGGAGTCTCACCATGTTGGCCAGGCTGATCTCAAACTCCCAGCCTCAGGTAATCCAGGCACCTCGGCCTCCCAAATTGCTGGGATTACAGGCATGAGCCACCACGCTTGGCCGTAAAAACATATTTATAAGGGGGTTAACTGCAGCATTGTTTATGCAGTAAGAGCAAACAATTGGAAAACAATCTAAATGTCTGAACATAGGGGAATGGTTGTGTAGAGGACACTATGATAAAGCCATTAAAATGGGAGATTTTTTTTTTTTTTTTTTTTGAGACAGAGTCTCATTCTGTTGCCCAGGCTGGACTGCAGTGGCACAATCTCGGCTCACTGCAACCTCCATCTCCCGGGTTCAAGCGATTCTCCTGCCAGGCTGGTCTACAACTCCTGACTTCAAGTGATCTGCCCGCCTCGGCCTCCCAAAGTGCTAGGATTACAGGCATGGGCCACCACACCCGGCCTAAAGTGGTGTTTTTAAAGACTTTTAATGACAGTAGAAAATATTCACAAAATAATACATGGGAAGAGGCAAAACATCAGGCAATATAACGAATCTCAGTTGACTATAGTATGCAGGTAGAAAATGCTGTAAGGAAATATGCTAGAATATTAATGGAGATTGTTTTTGTGTGGTGGAATCATGGATAGTTTCTTTTTCGTTTTACATATCCTAAAATTTCTTTTTTTCTTTTTCTTTTTGAGACAGGATCTTGCTCTGTCACCCAGATTGGGGTGCAGTGGTACAATCTCAGCTCACTGCAACCTCTGCCTCTGTGGTTCAAGTGATTCTTGTGCCTTAGCCTCCCAAGTAGCTGGGATTACAGGTGTGCGCCCCCATGCCTGGCTAGTTTTTGTATTTTTAGCAGAGACGAGGTTTCACCATATTGACCAGGCTAATGTCGAAATCCTGGCCTCAAGTGATTCCCTCACCTTGGCCTCCCAAAGTTCTGGAATTACAGGTGCACATCCTAAAATTTCTATAATGCAGAATTTTAAAATTCTATGATTTTTATAATCAGAAAAATGAGAAGAAAATGTTCTTGGCCATAATCTTCAGCCTCCAACCCAAGCCATCTCACATGCCTAGATGTAGAGAATTATTTTTTCTGAGAACAAAAGTAATATGTTTGAATTATTAAAACTTTTTAAAAATATACAAAAAGACTTGTCTTAAAGTGTCCTTCTTTAAATAAAACATTTCTTTTTCAGAAAAGCTTATTTGAAGTATCACCATACTTTCTGTTACTTAATAAAATAGCAAAGGCTCAAATATTTGATTAATACAAAATATTTTAAAGCAGATTCTTTTATTTAGATGACATCTTCATCCATGATTTTTAGAAATAGAAAGGACATTATATATCATCTGGCCCAACCCCTGGGTAAAGTTCAAGAGTAGGTTTTGACGGTATTCTATGTCAGGCACTGTTTTAACATCCCTTAGACTCAGCGAGTCTAAGTGACCTGTTTCAGGTCACACAGCCAGCTCTAGAAATCTGGAGATAGTCAGTACTTTGCTCCATCAGTTGTAATTCCAACGGGGAAAGATGTTTTTGACATTCTGTAAATGGTAGCATTCTTAAAAACACATACCTCAAACCTCTTTTCTGAAATAAGAAATTACCTTTTCCACCCTCTTCAGGTATATAACTTTAACTCAGAAATATCCAGAGGTTGCCAGGTGCAGTGGCTCACGCCTGTAATCCCAGCACTTTGGGAGGCCGAGGCGGGCAGATCGCAAAGTCAAGAGATTGAGACCATCCTGGTCAACGTGGTGAAACCCCATCTCTACTAAAAATATAAAAATTTACTGGGTGTGGTGGCGCAGGCCACCAGCTACTCGGGAGTCCCAGCTCGGGAGGCTAAGACAGGAGAATCACTTGAACCCGGGAGGCAGAGGTTGCAGTGAGCCGAGACCACAGCACTGACACCTGGTGTCAGAGCGAGATTCCCTGTCAAAAATAAATAAAACAAAATAAAATAAATAAAATAAATTAAAATAAATCCAGAGACAAGTTAAAAAGAAATATGTGTCTGTGTATATGTATGTGATATGAAATGAGAAAAGTTTTCCCTTTCATGAAAAAAAGGTATTTGTGTTTGAGAATGTTTTCAAATTAAAGAAAATGTTTGTTTGTTTGTTTGTTTGTTTGTTTTGAGATGGAGTCTCGCTGTGTCCCCCAGGCTGGGATGCAATGGCGCGATCTCGGCTCACTGCAACCTCCGCCTCCCAGGTTCAAGCCATTCCTGCCTCAGCCTCCCGAGTAGCTGAGATTACAGGCGCCGCCACCATGCCCAGCTAATTTTTTTTGTATTTTTAGTAGAGATGGGGTTTCACTATGTTGGCCAGGCTGGTCTTGAACTCCTGACCTTGTGATCCACCCGCCTTGGCCTCCCAAAGTGCTGGGATTACAGGGGTGAGCCATCATGCCCGGCAAGAAAAAGTTTAATATTAAGTAAACATTTGGTATAAAAATTCACCTAGGTTAATATCTTTTAAGCTTTTTTGGTCTACCCTCTTGCAAAGAAATAGTATTATTTGATTTACAGTTAACTTCTGAATCAAATGTTAACATTTCAGATGCCATTAAATACGTCTATTATAGAAATGGTTCTTTTGATAAACTTTTATAGTGGCATGTTGTCGTATTAACCAGAAATACATTATTTGTATTATATCTGCTTCAGAAACAGAAGTAGTTAGATTCAAACAGAAATTCCTGAAAAACCCATGTGGTTTTCTTTATGAGCAATTTAAGGACACATTCTTCCAAAGAGAGAGAGATGGACAATATAAAACATAATCCACTTCTAAAAATAAATGCTACTTTGTGAAAAAGTTCCCTCTGGGTGGTGCTCAGTGAACCCTTTGGTATCAGTAGTCTGTCAGCTCTGGCACAATTGGAGCTTGTGTGGGAAGCCGTTTCATTCAGTGGTGGTTGCTCTGCCACCACCAAGAAGCCAGAGAACGTGGGCTGTAACTGAGGAGAAGGATAACCATGAGTGAAGTTTTCGGCAAAGTAATAAGCAGACCTTAGAAAATCTTTGAAATGGTCCTAGGTAAGATCTCTTATCCTGGAATCAGATTCCCCTTCCTCCTTATCATTTTGTTGGAGGAACATTTGAGAAAGAAATTGATTTTCAGTTGACTAGGAAAATGTAAATCGATTTAAAAAAAAAGTTAAAGAAGATGAACCCTTGTATTGCTGTTTTGTTTAATCCTCAGATTTTCCACATGGAGTAAGAAATAAGTACCTGGTATTTTCTCAGGGACCATGGCTATTCAGTCTGGATGAGCTCTGACTCTTAAGATAAAAAGTGTGCAGGATTGCTGCTGTGTTCTTGCTACCACCACTTGATTGTACTTCTTTATTGAAAACCCATCCGGCCGGGCGCGGCAGCTCAAGCCTGTAATCCCAGCACTTTGGGAGGCCGAGACGGGCGGATCACGAGGTCAGGAGATCGAGACCATCCTGGCTAACACCGTGAAACCCCGTCTCTACTAAAAAATACAAAAAGCTAGCCGGGCAAGGTGGCGGGTGCCTGTAGTCCCAGCTACTGGGGAGGCTGAGGCAGGAGAATGGTGTAAACCCGGGAGGTGGAGCTTGCAGTGAGCTGAGATCCGGCCACTGCACTCCCCCCCCCGGCCCACAGCGAGACTCTCTCTCCAAAAAAAAAAAAAAAAAAAAAAAAAGAAAACCCATCCATTTTCTCACGGACTTTTGCACAGGGCCTTCTATGTGCCAGGCAATCAATAAATATTTGATTGATTATTATCTTCTAAATGCAAATTCAACATTTAACATTCAAATATTGAAGTTTCCCTGTGCCAAAAAACAAAGGGATCTCTGCTAGGGGCATGCCTACTTGAATACTTTGGGCCTGCTCCTATAGGCCAGTTGTCATGTGTGTGTTCTGCTTCTGTGCTTTAGTTTAAGTTGAATTTAAAAACCATTAGACTAGCTGGGCGTGGTGGCTCATGCCTGTAATCCTAGCACTTTGGGACGCTGAGGCGGGTGGATCACCTAAGCTCAGAAGTTCGAGACCAACCTGACCAACATGGTGAATCCCCGTCTCTACTAAAAAGACAAAAATTAGCCAGGTGTGGTGGTGGGTGCCTGTAATCCCAGCTACTCAGGAGGCTGAGGCAGGAGAATCGCTTGAACCCAGGAGGTGGAGGTTGCAGTGAGCTGAGATCATGCCACTGCACTCCAGACTGGGTGACAGAGTGAGACTCTTGTCTCAAAAAACAAACAAATAAATAAATACATAAATAAAATAAAAATAAAAACCAGTAGACCATTGGTCAAATCACTTACCAACCACCTAGAGATTCAGAATTTTCCAGTAGCTGGTGGGAAATTTAGAATCCTGGAATTCAGTTAAACTGTATATTGAACATTCCTTGAACTGTAGGCTTCTGGGTTGGGTGGTGGTGGAGTGTGGGAGGCAGGGTTTACATACAATAATGATTCAGACTTAGTCCCTGTTCTCTGGGATCTTACAGTCTAGTAGAATGGGATTCATCGAAGAAGATTGATGATATGCAGTTTGAGGAACAGACACTTTGACCATCTGAAGAAATGTGTACCGGAATTGGTTGGTAATGGCTGTGAATGTCAGGATCCTGTGATGCTGGAACAAGGTAGATGTGTGAGTGGAGGGAGTACCAATAAATGATGGAGCAATAAATGAAAGGAGATGTCTGGAGGAAGGTAAATGTGGCCTCTCAGAGAAGCAGGGCACTGTTCTGTAGTATGTGCCAATGTTGGTCAGGGATATCATGATGTAAATATACACCCAGCTCTGTGTCCCACACCATATGAGACTGATGTTCCTTATAATGAACCAGAGCCATTAAATGGTTATGTTTCATATACCGTACTTCATTTACAGAGACAAACAAATGTAGGAAATATCCATACAGTAATGTGAAGTATTTTAAAATTACTTTTTATCCAGAAGATCTCAATCTGCAAATACTTAACAAGGTCAGACATCATGGGGGATATTTAAAAAACATGTGTGTGCCTTTGAGCCGTTTACTTAGTTGAGACGAGGTATATACAAATGGGAAGTTGACTCTCAGTACCAGGCAGTACAGGCCAATTGCTTATAGACAGTAACTGCTGTGGACTTCAGGGATGGCCAGATTCCTGGGATCTTAGGTAGTCCAGAAATCTTTTCAGGTTCTTGAGCTGGCCTAAGTGGTTGAACAGGATTTAGGTGGGCTCAACATAATGCGGGATCTGCAGAAACATTGTCTTTTGCCCTCTGGAAAGTTGCAGTGTCTGACCTGCTCTCATAAACTCCTACCCAAAACAGGCTTGTGCACTTAGCAGTAATAGATTGAACCATCAACTCCTTAAAGCACACCTGGTTGATAATTAGCTCAATCACGTTGTGTTTCGGTCATTACCCTTGGATTTCCCAAGGATGAGTTTAATTCATCTCCCACATTAAAGTGAGTGCCTGCATGACCAAAAGTCAACAGAATAGAATTTCTGTGTCTATTATGTCAGTTTAATGCAGTGGTAATTTTATTGCAAAATAGGTATCGGTTTACAATTTGCCACCCAAATATCTGCACAGAAATTGTTAGTGTATGCTATAAAAAGATCTTTGATGGCAAAAGGCTCCCATTTTTCCTAAACAGTACTTCATCTGAAGGAAGACAGAGGAAATGAGCTGAAACTCTGATTTGAGGAATTTGGGGTTGATAAGATCTAATATTGCTTATTCAGAGATGACTTACTCTGGTTTTATAGCTTATAAATGTATTGATGATAGATACGACCCCTTGCTTCCAAGATTTTACAGAGTTTATTTTGTGTTTTAACCACACTCCCTTTGCCTCTGACCTGCTGCTGGATGTGAAGGGATAAACTGGTGGTGCATATGCTATATTACCAAAGTGGGAAGGGAGAGGGGCACCTTTATTATATCGGATTACTGCCAGATGCCTGGAATGCTCAAATCTACTCACTGGTTGCTGTTTAAAAGGGAAAAATACAAATCTAACCACTTCTAGGAATGGTGCCAGATGTCTGTACTAAGGCAACCCAACTCCAGAAGGCTATAAAAATAGCCCCCAAGTAGTAGGTTCTGATTTCCCACTGAGCTGACCAATAAATCCAACAACCAGTTAATTAAAAATGCTGGGAGGGAATGTTCATCCTCCATTACCCACCTGTCCTTGTGAATACTCATTGGTTACAAATGGGAGGCTACCACTTAGTGTTTCAGTGTCTGGATTAGGAAACTCTGTCCTTCTTTCTCACAGCAACACAGAGATATAAATGGCCTATGTGGATTGCCTGATACCCCTACTTGGGTGTCAAGGTTTATTTGAGGCTGAAGTGATTTGAGGCTTTCAAAGAAGCACCCAGTTATTTTACTTGCCTAGGGGCTTCCTGGCACCATCCACATGAGCATGTTTGGAGAGACTATCTCATCTCTCCCGTTTTCAGGCTTTGAGTTTTATTACAGTCTGCCGAAATCTGATAGAAAAGAAAACATCTTGCTGCCCTGACTGCTGCTATAGGCAGAATAGCACGGTATCCTTATATACAAGGGGGTTGCTTGAAGTTGGATCTTTTGTTCCTTTTAACAAGAAATTTCAACTTGATGAAACTAAAAAGAAAAAAGAAATCAGTTTGTGATGCAAGCAAAAACGTGGATAGAATATACCGTCAGTATCATTCTCATTGTTAAAGTCATTAAAAGGTGCACAAAGAGGCTGGGCTTGGTGGCTCATGCCTATAATTCCAGCACTTTGCGAGGCCAAGGTGGACGGACAGCTTGAGCCCAGGAGTTCAAGACCAGCCTGGGCAACATAGTGAGACCCTGTGTCTATTTGAAAAAAAAAAAAAAAGCCCGGGTGTGGTGGCTCACGCCTGTAATCCCAGCACTTTGGGAGGCCGAGGCAGGCAGATCACCAGGTCAGGAGATCAAGACCATCCTGGCTAATACGGTGAAACCCTGTCTCTACTAAAAATACAAAAAATTAGCCGGGCGTGGTTGTGGGTGCCTGTAGTCCAGCTACTTGGGAGGCTGAGGCAGGAGAATGGCGTGAACCTGGGAGGTGGAGCTTGCAGTGAGCCGAGATTGTGCCACTGCACTCCAGCCTGGGCGACAGAGCGAGACTCCGTCCCCCCCCAAAAAAATAAGAGCTCAAAGGCAAGGGAGGCCCAAATTCACTGAGTACAAATTTGACTACCAGGAACCTATTTTCCCAAGATACCATTACTAATGAATTATATTTCTCTTGATGCTTTTTGCCGACTTTTAAAAGAGAACTTGGAGAGATTTTGATGGAAAACAAAGAAAAGAGATGGAACTTGAGTTTTAGTTGGGTCTGCCACCTAAAATGGATGTTTTGTTTCTTTTTCTTTTTTCTTGAGACAGTCTGCCACTCTGTTGCCTAGGCTGGAGTGCGATGGCACGATCTTGGCTCACTGCAACCTCCACCTCCCAAGTTCAAGCAATTCTCCTGCCTCAGCCTCTCGAGTAGCTGGGATTACAGGCATGTGCCACCACGCCTGGCTAATTTTTTGTATTTTTAGTAGACAGAGTTTCACTGTGTTGGCCAGCCTGGTCTCGAACTCCTGACCTCTGGTGATCCACCCACCTCGGCCTCCCAAAGTGCCGGGATTACAGGAGTGAGCCACCACGCCCAGCCTTGACATTTCCTTTCTAGGGCCGTTTCCTCTATCCAATAAAAACTGGACTAGAGAAGCACTGTGATTCTTTGCCAACACCCTAAATTCATGGGGACAGTTGGATTTTGAGTCTGTATTAATTGGGAATGAAAGTTTTTATGTAGAGTGAAAAGTTTGGGGAGAGGCTGCTGAGTCCAAGGGTGGAAAAGCTTAGCAAAGACAGAAACTTTTCTTGCCAGCGAGGGAACTCTCTTCAGTAATCAGAGGGCCTTCAGTAATCATGATTGATTGGGCTGGATATGTAGATTGCTTTTATTCATGCTTTTGAGACGTGTGTGTGCCTGTGTCTGTGTGTGTGCGCGCGCATGGTTTAAAGACTTTTCTAAAGCTGAAGCTCTTACATGATTTGCTGTGCATTAGCAGGATATGAATTATTAATTCTGCTTATACTTGATAATGAAGGCCACAAACTGGGACCCTGTTATCTGAGGACCTAATGCATTCCTTTTTCTTCATCAAAATAGGTTTGTAAATTGTCATCAGGGCCCTGCTACCAGCCCCCTAAATAACTCCTCTATCTGCTGCTACCTGTGATTTCTTTAATAAGGAACGGCAGGGATACTCAGAATCGCATTCTATGAGGAAACGTTGATGGAACTGAATCTCTTTAACTTGGGGCGGGGGGTAGAGATTCAGGGTACATTGGTGGCTGTTATCAAAAACATGAAGGGCTCTCAAGTCAAAGTAACAATAAACTAGTTTTGGTGGCTTTGGGGTGGGAGGAGGCAGACTCTGATCAGTAGAGGAGAGATATAGGAAGACATCTTTTTCTCAATCCAGGCAATAACTTTCCAACAACATAAGCTGACCAAAGAGAGAATAGGCTACCCCAAGGAGGCAGCGAAATTCTTATCATCAGTTCGCATTGACAGTTGTAACTGGAGTGAAAAATTAGTCTATTTGAATGGAATCTGGACTCACTTTCCTGGAATAGACCTATAGGGATCCAGTGGTCTGGTGATCCCTTCACTATACTATGAACACTTCTAGCAAACTATATCTTATTTGTATCCTTAACACTTAGCATACAGCCTGATCATAGTAGGATCTCAGAAAATGTTTGTCGATGGACCAATTAGCTAAAAATGTACTTGAAAGTAAACAAATAGATGCTTTTGGTCCCAAGATCAAGTGTATTAAATTGGCTTCCATGTAACTGCAGTGTCCCACTTTTTCTTCATGTGTTTCTTTTTTCTTTTTTTGAGGTAGAGTCTTGATCTGTGGCCCAGGCTGGAGTGTTGTGGCGCAATCTGGGTTCACTGCAATCTCCGCCTCCTGGATTCAAGCAGTTCTCCTGCCTCAGCCTCCCAAGTAGCTGGCATTACAGGCATGCACCACAATGCCTGACTAACTTTTGTATTTTTAGTAGAGATGGGGTTTCACCATGTTGGCCAGGCTGGTTTCAAACTCCTGACCTCAAGTGATCTGCCTGCCTTGGCCTCCCAAAGTGCTGGGATTACAGGCGTGAGCCACCACGCCTGGCCTCTTCGGGTGTTTCTGTGCATCTTCAGTCACACCAAACTGCTCATTAACAGTGACCTTGTCATTGTTAGAGAACTTAAACAGTTCTGTTACCAAAAGACCCTTCCATATTAATATATATGGAGAAAACATGATTTTAATATTGGATAAGCATTATCAGAGTTACATGCATGTAAAGTAGTACAAAAACAACTACAAAATCTGGAAATAATTTCACACACATTCATACAAAAAAAAGTAGAAGAGAAAACAATTCAAAACTTCTCATTTTCTTGAGATACAAGAGGATGCACATTGTGCCTGTCTTGCTTATACCTTAGGAGAGACCCCTGAGCGAATTCTAGAAGTAAGTATTTGCAGTTCCAAGGGTCAGAGGCCCACGAAATTGCATTGTAAAATCAAAAGGTCAAGACTTTTGATCAGGCTGGGCACGGTGGCTCACTCCTGTAATCCCAGGACTTTGGTAGGCCGAGGTGGGCACACCACCTGAGTTCAGGAGTTCGAGATCAGCCTGGCCAACATGGTGAAACCCTGTCTCTACTAAAAATACAAAAATTAGCCAGACGTGGTGGCGGGCGCCTGTAATCTCAGCTACTTGGGAGGCTGAAGCACTTGAACCTGGGAGGCAGAGAGGTTGCAGTGAGCCGAGATTATACCACTGCACTCCAGTCTGGGCAACAGAGTGAGACCCTGTCTCAAAAAAGAAAAAAAAAGAAAGAAAGAAAAAGAGAAAACTTTTGATCAGGCATATTATGTTCTGGAAACATCCTAAAGAAGGGAGGATGAGTAGGCAGGGGCTTCCCTCCCCATCAAAAATTTAATCATTGCACACTTACATCATCTGATATGATTAGATTAGATGGTGTGTGTCCTTCACAGGATCCTTAAGCTTCCTGAGGGTTAGTTCGTTTGTACAGTGAAACATCTTCCCTATAAGAATTCTACTACCTAGGAGCTGGAAACCTGCATATCATCACTTTATTGGTTGACTCTACCATTATTATTTTTTTAAATGAAACACTTTGAATGAGGCCTTATTAAAAACAGAATTAAGTATTAGTAAATCATAAATATAATTATGTAAGTTAAATTTTAACAAAATAAAGAATAAATAAAAGACAAAAATTTAAAAATAAAAAAATAAAAATAGAGTGAAGATGCTGTCAAAGGATGAAATAGGCTAAACCTAATGGGAAAATTGAATCTCTTTCCCCAAATACCTCACAGCGCAATGGCTTTAGAAACCATTGAGAAATGACAGACACTTCAACAATATAACTTCACTGAAAGCTTATTTATTTATTTATTTATTTATTTTGAAACGGAGTTTTGCTCTTGTTGCCAAAGCTGGAGTACAATGGTGTGATCTTAGCTCACTGCAACCTCTGCCTCCCAGGTTCAAGCGATTCTCCTGTCTCAGCCTCCTGAGTAGCCAGGATTACAGGCGCCTGCCACTATGCCCACCTAATATTTGGTGTTTTTAGTAGAGACAGCATTTCACCATGTTGGCCAGGCTGGTCTCGAACTCCTGACCTCAGGTGATCCACCCGCCTTGGCCTCCCAAAGTTCTGGGATTACAGGCATGAGCCACCGTGCCCAGCCCGACTGAGAGCTTAAAAAGGTGCAATGACTCTCCGAAAGACTGAGGCTCTGAGAGATATTTAGGCTAGTACCTAATAAAGTAATTCAAGATGCATACAAATCTCTGGTTTCTTCCAATTGGTGTCTTATGATTGTGTGATTGTGGCTTTTACTTAACGTAACCTGCACCCTGATTGCAAAGGTTTTCCTGACTAACCAGTTATGTGGACACTGCCTGTTCACCTTCCTTTAGTCCTCTCCAAGGTATGTAAAGTTCCTCACAGGAACTTCCGAAGTATATCTCCCCCCTTCCAGCTTGACCTTCTTTCCCTTTTGGTGTGGGGTGGCTTGAGGGTGTCACCATAGGAATATTGTTTTTGAGCCACCCTGATCACTATTTAGTTTAAAAAAAAAAAAAAAGTCCAAGCATCCTGTTTGGACAGGTTGTAAGCTGTGACATTAGACCTTCCTGGTATGCAGAATGGCTTTCATCACTCTCCCACCCCATTCAACAAGGTTAAAGGTCTCAGGAAGGTATTTGACTTGTGGCTGTAACTTGCCCTGACTGCTGAGCAATGATGGGTCTTTTGCTTGAACCACTTAGGAGGTGCCCATGGGAGCAGCATACCAGAAAGGAGTAGTGAAGGAGCAAAACTGAGCTCATTACAGCATTTGAAACGAAGAGGTCACCAAGAGGAAAGTAGAATGTACAATGAAGGGTTTGTCGATAGTTTTGGTTTTTTGAAAGCTCTGTTCCAGAAATAAAATGGTTTTCATGGTGTTTTATTCAAAGACAGCAGAAGGAAGCTAGAAAAAAATGTAACATGTCTTAGATGAGAAGACCCTCAGAGGCAAGGACTACATCTGATGTAGCTCTTAAGAAGGGCTTTGTGCACAGAGACACTGGGCTAGGAAATACTCTGCATGCATTTGTTTATCTAACACTTATGGAGTTTCTATGTGTCAGGCACTTGTAATTATACAATCTCATTTAATTCTCATAACCTGATGAAGTGGGGGCCCATTTTCCAGATGAAAAATCTAAAGTGCCTAATGTTCAAAGTCCTCACATAGATTCCCTTCTTAAAGGAAGATCTTTAAAATTAATTTAAAAATTAATTTTAGTTTAAGAATTTTTTTTTTACTTCAAAAGCTTAAAATTTTTAGCATGCCTCAGAATTTTTTTTTTTTTTTTTTGAGACAGGGTCTTAGCTCTGTCACCTAGGCTGGAGTGTAGTGGCATGATCACGGCTCACTGCAGCCTCCACCTCCTGAACTTAGGCAATCTTTCCCTCTTGGCCTCCCAAGCAGCTAGAACTGCAGGCATGTGTGACTATGCCTGACTATTCTTTTTTTTTTTTTTTTTTTTACTTTTTGTAGAAACAGGGTCTCTCTAAGTTGCCCAGGCTGGTCTTGAACTCCTGGCTCAGGCAGTCCTCCTGCCTTGGCCTTCCAAAGTGTTGAGATTATAGGTGTAAGCTCCCATGCCTGGCCCAGAATTTTTTAAATGACAACTTTTATTGAGATATAATTCACATACTACAAAATTCACCCTTTTGAAATGTATACATGATTCAATGGTTGTTAGGATATTCACAAAATTTTGTAGTTATCACCACAGTCAGTTTTGGGATATTTTTATCACCTCAAAAAGAAACTATACACTTTAGCTAATCACTCTCATATCCCCCCATCTCCTTCAACCCTAGCCCTGAGCAACCATTTATCAACCTGCGGTCTCTATATATTTCTGTATTCTAGACATCTCATGTAAATGGAATCATACAACATGGAGGCCTTTTGTGTCTAGCTTCTTTTACTTAGCATAATGTTTTCAAGGTGCTTCCATGTTGTAGCGTGTATCAGAACTTCATTCCTTTTTATGGCTATATAATATTTCATTGTATGGATACCTGTATATACATTTTATTTATTTTTCTTTATTATTTTTTTAAGAGACGGGATCTCTCTGTGTCACCAAGATTGGACTGCAGTGGTGCCATCATGGCTCACTGTAACCTTGAGCTCTTGGGCTCAAGTGATCCTCCCATCTCAGCCTCCCAAGTGACTGGAACTACACGTGCTGGTAACCACGCCCAGCTAATTTTTTTTTTTTTTTTTTTTTTTTTTTTTTTGAGATAGAGTTTCGCCGTTGTTGTCCAGGCTGGAGTGCAGTGGGATGATCTCAGCTCACTGCAACCTTCGTCTCCTGGGTTCGAGCAATTATCCTACCTCAGCCTCCTGAGTACCTGGGACTATAGGTGTGTGCTACTACATCCAGTTATTTTTTTTGTATTTTTAGTAGATACAGGGTTTCACCATTTTGGGCAGTCTGGTCTCGAACTCCCGACCTCAGGTGATCCACCTGCCACGGCCTCCCAAAGTGCTAGGATTACAGGCATAAGCCACCACACCCGACCTTTTTTTTTTTGTTGTTATTTTTATTTTTGATAGAGACAGAGTCTCTCTATGTTGCCCAGGCTGGTCTTGAGGTCCTAGGCTCAAGGGATCCTCCTGCCTTGGCCTCCCAAAGTGCTGTGATTACAGGTGTGAACCACCATGCCTGGCCCATATATTTTATTTATTTATTCATCAATTGATGGACATTTGGGTTGTTTGCATTTTTTTGCACACCCAGGAATTTATCCTAAGGAAATAATCAAGATGATATATAAAGAATGGATTATAAGGATCTTTATTGTGCTATCAAGAAAGTGAAAAACTAGAAATAACCAACAATCTCCAACAGTAAGAGATTAGTTTCATTATGGGACACCTATATGATGGAATACTGTATAGCTCTTAAAATAGTATTATAAAATAATTCATAATGACATTGAAAAATGCCAACAACTTATTATTAAGTGATGAAACAGTACATAAAGTGTGATTCCATTTTTATGAAAATGTATTTATATACATTAAAGGAAAGTTAGAGGCCAGGTGCATCGGCTCATGCCTGTAATCCCAGCACTTTGGGAGACCAAGGCAGGTGGATCAGAAGGTCAGGAGATCGAGACCATCCTGGCTAACATGATGAAACCCCGTCTCTCCTAAAAACGCACAAAAAATTAGCCAGGCATGGTGGCAGGCACCTGTAGTCCCCACTACTCGGGAGGCTGAGGCAGGAGAATAGTGTGAACCCGGGAGGCGGAGCTTGTAGTGAGCCGAGACTGCACCATTGCACTCTAGCCTGGGTGACAGAGTGAGACTCTGTCTCAAAAAAAGAAGAAGAAGAAGAAGAAGAAGAAGAAGAAGAAGGCTAAAATCATAGGTAATAGGAAACCGTGGTCCTCTCTAGATGGTGGAGTTATGGGGGGGAGGCGTTATTTTATTCTTTTTTATCTGTATTTTCTAATTTCTCTAGAAAGTATTCCATAATTACTTACTGAGCACATAGTATATGCCGGACATTGTTTAGAATATATGTATTGTGTAGTAAAAAATATAGAAAAAATAATGTTATTGTTAAAACAATCCAAAAATGGAATGTATGGAATTATGTATTGTATACACACGTACACATGCACCAACTTCTGAGGATGTAACAGGATCTTGCAAGCAGCACTGGGGTGTTATGTTTTAACTCCAAATAGGTTAAGATTTACAGATGACATATTTATCGGATAAGAAAGACATTGAATCACTTTTTTTGGAGTGATTCTGTGCATTTCTCCCTTCTCAATGGAATGTCTAGCTATTCTTTCCCTGCAGGAAGTGATTGGAAGTGTAATGCAGAGTTTATTTCCACTTACATGGTCTGACATTTTGACATTTCCTAAACTGCAGGATGTTTGAGAGCAAACAACTTGGCTTTTACTGAAAAATTAATTATACTGCCACTTTCACATAGTGGTGGGCCTTTGTAAGAGGACAAAGCTATTCAAGTGGGGAAAAATGAGATGCTTAACAGGATGACAGTAACATAAAGGTCTTGAGTCTGGAGAAAAGGACCTCATTAAGCATTGATTATCAGCATGGTGTAAACTCTTTCAGAAAGTGTTACTACATTCCATGCCTTTATTGTGTGGGGGAAATTTAAATCTGTGTTCCATTTACATCATAAGTGAGATTTGTGCATTCTAATAATAGGCTAGTCTTGCCTTCGGCTACATCAGTACACACAAATTCAGTTCATTGCTTTCACTGGCTTGTCACATCAGGCCATCCAGCCAGTTATCGAAAGTCAGTCACAAAGAGTGAAACTAGTTTATGTGTTGACATACAGCCATTCTGACTGCCTGTTTGGAGATCAAGTCAGCTTGGCCCAACATGAACATGTATAGTTCCTTATGAACATACTTGAGTTACTTTTGGGGCAGGATATAGTGTTGGATTGAAGCTAAGAATTCTGTCTGGAGATATTTATGCAGCCAATAGACATATAAAAAAATGCTCATCATCACTGGCCATCAGAGAAATGCAAATCAAAACCACAATGAGATACCGTCTCACACCAGTTAGAATGGCAATCATTAAAAAGTCGAGAAACAATAGATGCTGGAGAGATTGTGGAAAAATAGGAACACTTTTACACTGTTGATGGGAGTGTAAATTAGTTCAATCATTGTGGAAGACAGTGTGGTGATTCCTCAAGGATCTAGAACTGGAAATACCATTTGACCAAGCAATCCCATTACTGGGCATATACCCAGAGGATTATAAATCATTCTATGATAGACACATGCACATGTATGTTTATTGTGGCACTATTCACAATAGCAAAGACTTAGAACCAACTCAAATGTCCATCAATGATAGACTGGATAAAGAAAATATGGCACATATATACCATGGAATACTATGCAGCCATAAAAAAGGATGAATTCATGTCCTTTGCAAGGACATGGATGAAGCTGGAAGCCATCATTCTCAGCAAAGTATCGCAAGATCAGAAAACCAAACACCATATGTTCTCACTAATAAGTGGGAGTTGAACAATGAGAACACATGGACACAGGGAGGGGAACATCACACGCTGGGGCCTGTCAGGGGGTGGGGGGCTAGGGGAGGGATAACATGAGGAGAAATACCTACTGTAGATGACAGGTTGATGGGTGCAGCAAACCACCAGGGCATGTGTATACCTATGTAACAAAACTGCATGTTCTGCACATGTAACCCAGAACTTAAAGTATTAAAAAAAAAAAAAATTTTTGTCTGGAGAAAAACTATATGACATCAGTCTGGGCAATGAGTGTTTGGATTTGACCTCAAAAGCTCAGGCAACAAAAACGAAAACAGACAAATAAAATTAAATCAAACTGAAAGGCTTTTGCAGAAAGAGGAACCAATCAACAAAGTGAAAAAGCAACTTACAGATTGAGAGAAAATATTTGCAAGTCACACATCTGGTAAGAGGTTAACCTATATATTTGCCGGAGGTCACAAATTTTTTTCTGTGAAAAATCAGACCCTGGCGATGACCTTGAACAGTAGGATATAAATAACTCCCACAAGCTCAGCGTTACAATAATGGGACACTAGGCATAAATGGGTTTTAATATTCAGAGTATATGAGGAACTCAAACAACTCAATAACAAGAAAGCAGATTGCCCAATTAATTCATAAATGGGCAAAGAACCTGAATAGATCTTTCTCCAAAGAAGACATACAAATGGCCAACAGGTATATGAAAAAAATGCTCAACATCACTAATCATTAGGGAAACATAAATTAGAATCACAATGAGATTTCACCTCACATCTGTCAGAATGGCTGTTATCAAAAAGATGAAAGATTAGTGTTCGTGAGGATGTAGAGAAAATAGAACTTTTATATACTGTTGGTGGGAATATAAATTAGTATAGCCATTATGGAGAACACTATGGAGATTCCTCAGAAAACTGAAGATAAGCCTGGGCAACATGGTAAAACCCTGTTCCTACAAAAAATACACAAATTAGCCAGGACTGGTGGCAGGCACCCGTAGTCCCATCTGCTCGGGAGGCTGAGGTGGGAGAATCATCTGAGCCTGGGAGGTGGAGGCTACAGTGAGCCATGGTTGTACCACTGTACTCCAGCCTGGGCAACAGAACTGAGATCCTGTTTCAAAAAGAAACAAAACAAAACAAAACTGAAGGTAAAATTACCATATGATCCACCAATCCCACTTCTGAGTATATATTCAAAACTTTTGATATTACTATGTTGAAGAGATATCTGTACCCACATGTCCACTGCAGCATTATTCACAAAAGCCAGGATATGGAATCGACCTAAATATCCACCAGCAGATTAACAGATTAAGAAAATGTGGAACATATAGAAAATGAAATAATATGCTGCCACACAAAAGAGGGAAATTATATCATTTGCAACAACATGGATGAAACCGAAGGTCATTATGCTAAGTGAAATAAGCCAGATACAGCAAGACAAAAATACCACATGATCTCACTTATATATGGAATCGGAACTCATAGAAGGAGAGAGCAGAATGCTGGTTACCAGACGCTGCGGGGTGGGACTTGGAATGGGGAGATGATAATCAAAGGGTACAATGTTTCAGTTAGACAGGAGGAATAAATGATAAGTATTTGAGGTGATGGATATGTTAATTAGCTTGACTCAATCATTCTACAGTATATGCATATATCATAACATGATTTGTACCCCATAAATATATGCAATTATGATTTGTCAATATCTAATGAATTTTTTAAAAAAGAATTCTACCTTGTGTCAGACCAACCCGAGTTCTTTTCTACCCCTCCCCCACCTTTAGAGACAGGAGTCTCACTATGTTGCCCAGGCTGGTCTTGAACTCCTGGGCTCAAGCAGCCTTCCCACCTTGGCTTCCCAAATTGCTGGGATTACAAGTGTGAGCTGCTACACCCAGCCCCCAATCTGAGTTCTAATCTCTGATTAGATTGAGACTGTCTGAACCTCAATTTTCTATCAATAAAATGGGGATGATAATATCTATCTCACAGAGTTGATTGAATGAAGTAATACTTCAATTAGATGATTGAATGAAGATTGAATAAAGTAATCCTGTCCATATGCTTAGCATATTTCATGGTATATTGTAAGAGCTGAATAAAATTTGGTGCTTTTAATGTGTATGCAAGGGAATTTAAAGGGGAAAATGGAGACAATTCCCGTTCTTTTTTCTTCTCTTCAGTACATTTCAAATTTCCTTGCCCTGATTTTTTGTCTAAAATGCATTGTTAAAATTGCTAAAACTTGAAATTTTAAATCTAGACTTTAGGAATATTTTATATTACAATAATGAAATACTGACATAGGAGCTACTGGTATGTGACAAAATAAAATGCACAAATACAACATTTAAACCCAACAAATCCTGTAGCAATCATGAAACCATACCTACTTATGGTCATCTGATTTTTCTGTTTTTTCTTCCCAGCCTTTGGACTTTTATAATGATAAACACATATCTAGATCTTAGTATATTTGGCCTCTTCAAATATAAGGCTTTTGTGACTTTTTCTGTAATTCTCATCAGAATACTGTAAGTCTATTAATAACATCCCACTCTCCCTCTAACTTGCTGCTTTTAATCTGTTGGGGGCTTGAAAACTAGTTTACAAAACTTGTTTGAATTCTATTGGTAATACAAAAGTATTCAGTTATGAATGAGGCGTTGAGCTGGGGAGAGAGAGGTCCCCATTTTTGCTGCTGAGATACCTTTTCCTTTATTATATTCTGATTGTTCTGTACATTCTGGACACTTGAGGATCATGTATAAGGGAAATCCAAATAATATTTTAAAGTTTAAATGTGTGACCCTGATAGCATATGAAAAGAATATTCTTTTACTCATTAAAAGGAACTAGCCAGTAAACTACATGTAATAATCCTATGACAAGTAACCCAGTGCTGCAGTAAATTGTTACATTGGGGTAGGCATTACCAAAATCACCAGAAACTAGCTGACCAACAGTGATAGATAGGTGATATGGAGTCAAATGTCTTGGAGAGGGGTATCTTTTGAAATTAGGTTAAATGACATGTGTTTGCAAGAGCAAAATATTTAGTGCTGTGGTCACAATGTCATCTTGATAGACAAAGGAGAAATATTTCTGTCCAAAATGTCTAGTTAATATTTGACAATAGAACCAATGTGCAATAGTCAAGAGTGGTGGACTAATGTTTTGAGAGTAAACAAAAAATACCAGAGATTAATCAATGTAGGTTTGAACAAGGTTTTGACCTTGTGATTAGTCGTGTGACTTTCCTAATTTGACATGATCAATGAATAGTTCATATCTGGTAGACTTTCTGGTGAATTTTCTGGTAGTATGTTTTATGTTGAAAATTGATTGGACTGTCAAGTGAATGCCAGATGCTAGCTTTGACATTTGTATGTTTAAATACAGATAACATCATTTTCATTCAGGAAAATTCTGGTCTATTAATATTCCTGAAGTTCTCTCTACAGATACACAGTTACAACATTGAAACTAGGGCCCTACAGCTTGTGATTTGGGGCAAGTTACTTAATCTCAGTGTCCTAATTTCCTAGTATGTATAGTAGAAGGAGTAATAACTATCTCAAAGGGTTGCTATGAGTATTAAATAAGATTAATATGTGCAAAGCTTCTAGTATACTGCTTGTACATCATATTAATTCAATGACAGGTTAATATTACCACCTAAAGCTAGACCTGGCTTTGATGACTGGGTAAGGAGACATCCAGTATTTGAGCTAGCTATCTTTTTTTCTTGCAATTTGATAAATCTCTTGAAGGCCCAGGGGCTTGTTGCAGTCTGTGGGAATGAGACTCTGGAAGTAGAGACAACTTGCTCACAGAAAACTGATAGATAATCATAACGGAGAATTCTTGACTCACCAAAATGAAAACTTCTTAGGGCAATTGGTAAATGCAGTTAAGTGGCTGCACATCTTTTACTCATGAAACTTTGAAATTTGGTTCTCTTTGTCTCTGTCTCATCCTTTAAATGAGCACCCTTAGAAACTTCTCTTGACTCTGGGATCTCAATGAGATCTGGACTATAGACTTAATAAACTTCATCTATGAATGAGCCATCATAACCATTATAAAAGCTCACTAATTACTGTTGAAAGCCACATGTTAATCATTGCATAAGGATTATATAATATAATTTCAGGAACTAAATAATTAAAGAAATTTATAAGACCATTTAACATATCTTTGACAACAATGAGCCAGAAAAAAAAAGACAGCTTTACTTTAGTAGTTTAAAGGGATTTAACAATTCATGCAACACATATCTAAAGCAGTTAGTATATTATGGTTGCAGTGTTGAAGAATAACATTTCTTCTGGACAAATGGAATTCAGTAATGAAAGCTAAAACTGAACACAAATAAAAGAAGGGTAGAGTGCTGGGGAGAAAATATCAGTAATGAGTACTTTAAAGTAGACTTGATAGTATTCAGAATTTGAGTGTCTAGATTCTAGAACATATCCTGGTCTGCTTTTAATTTCTACCCCAACAGAGTTGCTTAAAGGATTTCTTCAGCTTAATTGCCTTCTTTCATGCTGTTATCCTGCAACTTAAGTTCCCATATTCTATAAAACTTGACTTTAAATTACCCTACTTTATTCTGTGTCCTTCAGTACATATGCATTCAGTATATATTGCAAATAAAATTCTATTTAATGGCAGGATGGCAAAAATGACTATGTTGTATTAAGAATCTTATTTAAATAAATGTCTACCACAAAGCCTACAGAATTTTGATTTGGCCAATGCTAAGCTGGGAACTGTAAATGCTCATGGAAAAGGTATAGAAAAGATTGTACAAAGGGGGCTATTTTGCTGATTCCAGAGCAGTGGTGTTTCTGAGTAAATACCTCTGTAACCTTCTGCTGTACTTGTATTGGAAAGCAATAGAAGCAGAATCTGTAAGTATTGAAAGGCTCAGAATAAAAGCATAGTAAGAATAAAGGTATTTTCAACCTTTTGCAGGTTTTTAAATTTGTTAAAAAGGTGGTTAGGGAAAACCTCTATATACACATATAAGCATTCGCACACACAGACACACACAAATATATTTCTAAATTTAGAGTGAAGGATTGTGAAGGCATTTGGGGCAAATTTCAGAATCTATCTTTAAGTAAATGATGCTCAATTTGAAGTATGTTGCTGGGGCTGCAGGACCTATTTGAGCACAAGATGGATATGATCGTAGGCCATCTGGGGAAGGGAAAGTGGGAGCAGCTGTGGGCCAATTTATTTGGAATTCTCTGACCTACTGAGAGTCAGATTAGAAATAAGATTCTCAAGGGATCGGATAGATCTTTCTCCACCGTGCCTCCTGCCTCTGACCAGGATATCTTTCCATTTTGAACCCTGTTCTCTGCATCGTTCCCTTCCTCTTTGCAGAAGTTGTTTAAAGTCACAGGACAAGTTAATGGCAGAGCCAGATTTTAAATTGCCTGTAGGCATAGAGTTGGTCAGTAACTTTTCTCTTGATTTGGGGCACAGTTGCAAGGGCATGCTTCAGGTTTCCAGTAAACTCTCTGCGACTGGCCCTCAATTCAACCTACGGTTAAGCCACAAAAAAAAAAAAAAAAAAAAAAAAAAAAAAACTGTAGAAAATATCTGGTGACCATTTAAATAGAAATCAAGCCAAAATTATGTGTTTTTCATTCTAGGGGGGAAAGAACGATGATATATCTAAACAGTTGTTTCTAAAGAGCATATCCATGGTCCAGTGTCTTTCAGAAGCAAAAGTAGGCAAATTCAAGCAGGACCTAAGGGCCGTTTTGCTCAGCAGCACCTAGAAACAATTTTGGTCAGGGTCCAGATTTAAAGAGTTTCATATTCAGGTCAAGCTAGAGATTAGGAAAGGTGGCAGATGAAAATCAACTCAGGGTCTGACACCGGTTACAAAAGGAAGCAGGTCACTGGGTTGTGTTTATAGAGGAAAGAGAATGGATTGCAAGATTGTTATCACTGGAATCATTGTGGGGGAGGGGAAGACCCTCATTTGAAGCCTTGGTCCTCAGACTAAAGGAGCCCAGAGTGCTTTAAGGACTTACACATAATTAGCCATACATTCCACAGGAAGAAGTTCTGCCTCTGGTTACATCCCTCTGCCTTGAAGCAACGGAAAAGGAGGAGGGATAAGGGTGGGAGCAGGAGGCACCGCTGGAAGGGCCCTTCTGGCCTTCTGTGAAGAACTTTCTAAAGCAACTCCAGATTTTCTAGCCTGTTTCAGCCTTTATATTGAAAACCAGCAGATGTTTAGAAGCCTCAGCTAGCAACTTGGGGAAGAGGTTTTTACTAGTATATTAGTAAACAGTGGCATATGAAGTTTGTGCAGTCCTGGTTTGTTGGAGCTGGGTGATCTCCTTGCCCTTTGACAAAAATATTTTGTTCTGCTTTATAGTTTGCAGCAGATATTGTCCCTGACCCTAGAAGGAGGGGAAAAAAAGGACTTAGTCCTTTTTTAGTCCTCACCCTTTAAGAATTCAGGCAACAGAGTGACAAATAAAAACATGGTTTCACCAACGAAAAAAAATGTGGGGTGTAGTTCACCCAGTTGAAACATACATGGTGATCAACATGAAAACGAACTGCTAAGTAGTTTTCATTAGTATCCAATTAGCAGGTGATTTGGTTGGTAAATACATTTGCTAATTCATTAACAATTAGGTAAATTAAATTTAACGAAAATGATTTAAATTTGAACATAAAACGCCACATGTATTAATTTTTACTTTATAAATTGAAATCCATTTGCTGCCTCCCCCCACACTCCTTCAAATTGTGTACAGTGCGCAGTCAATTAGAGCACGCAGGGTAGATTGTTTTTCTCATTTAAAGTATCTCTCCTTTCTGGAAATCGGTCTTCCAGTGGAGCATGTCTGTCTGTGTCTCTAGATGAGTGTCAGCGACAAATGGTGCATGTGCACATAATACTGATGGGGATTGTGGGTACGCAGTGAGAGCAGGAAAAGCCCTTTGCAATACCATGAGGGATTCAGGAAGGTATTTTAGAATTTGGAGGGGTTTAAGGCTTCATTCCGCTGCTGATATTGAATTGCAGCATGACCAAATGATTAACAAACTTGGCCTTCTGGAAATATCTCAGGGCAGAGAGGTTCTCAAATGATTGCAAATTGGTTAATTACTTTAAAAAGCATATTACTTGCTGTAAACAAGTAACTTTGCTGGGTTTTTCTAAACAACTGGCTATGTTTAGAAGATAGCAATATAGACCAAGTAAAGATATACAGAGCTGGAAAGCTGATATTATTATTATTATTTGGTAAATCTTAAAATAAGCTTTGTAGTTTAGGATGATGTTTTGAAGACTACTCCCTCATCTTATTTTAAATAACTTCATTTCAGCATTATGGTCAATGATTTTAAAAGCTGAAACACATTCCTGTTGTTACAATTTGTGTTATTTTTATCGTCTTTCTTTTTTCCTAATCTTTGGATAAATCTCATTCACAATTTCCTGGAGAAGCAACCAGTCTTTTACATTAGTGGATCACATTATATGATTTTTCCTTGTGATCAAATAGAAGATTGAATGAGCAAAGCTAAATAGGTGGGCAAGACAAACATCAATGTGGAATGGTCTTTTTGAAAATCAGTATTCAAATAGGCAAGGTGGTTGTTGTAATCTCTTCAGTGTATGTAGCTGAAAACAGTAAGATGCTGCCTCTAGAACTTTGATCTTTACTATGAAACGGTGGGAGAGAATATGTGGCCCATTGTGTTTGGTAACTTGCCAGGGTAGGTTCACATTTCTGAGGAAGTAGCTGCGGTCATATAGCAACATCAGTTTTTCGCTTTCAATTCGTATTAATAGGTTGATGAAAGTTCAAGTGAATGTTGTTGAGGTTGAGTGAGTGAAAAATTATTTAATAGCATCTGTTAAGTATAAGACATCATTCACTGCTGGCTTCCTTCAGGATATCTAATTTCTCCACGAGGACCTGACCTGATTTTTTATCACATGAGGGTTGGATTACCATTTACCTCAAAGTCAGCTACTGTGCTCATAAAAGTTGTGTTTATTTTTTCTCTCTCAGATAGGTGGCCATAAACACTGGGATACAAGAATCATTGGATTTTTATCTTCCTTTTACAGTGCTGTCTCCTAGTGGACTTCTGTTTTCTGCCTTCCCATTATATTCAGTTTTAGGGGGTTGTATAGAAAAATTCTCTTAAAAGGAAATGGTTGATGATGTCTTTTAAACAGTTTAAACTATGTAAAAAGAAAAAAAGCCTTTCAGTGAAGCAAGGTAGCAATAGCTGTTTCAAAAACTAATAAGGGTTTTAATAAGAATTGCATCTTTTTTTTTTTTTTTTTGAGATGGAGTCTCACTGTGTTGCCCAGGCTGTAGTGCAGTGGTACAATCTTAATTCACTGCAGCCTCCACCTCCCGGGTTCAAACGATTCTCCTGCCTCAGCCTCCTGGGTAGCTGGGATTACAGGCACCCACCACCACGCCTGGCTAATTTTTGTATTTTTAGTAGAGATGGGGTTTCACCATGTTGGCCAAGGCTGGTCTTGAACTCCTGACCTCAAGTGATCTACCTGCCTCAGCCTTCTTAAGTGCTGGGATTACAGGTGTGAGCCACCATGCCCAGCCAAGGATTGCATTCTTGGTTTTTTGGTATATATTGATTGGATTGTCCCTATCATTTCCATTCATCAACTTTCTCAGTTGAGCATCTGACAGACACACCTCTTAATATCACTAGTTTTAGAATTTGCATTTAGATGTTACAGAGTTAGTCACTGAGTTGTTTGAGTTTTGCACTTGGAGTATGTTAGGTAACATCAAGCACCCTAACTGTGCTCTGTGGAAACCTGGACTCTATACATAGAACGAAACCCTAAAAGCTTAGGATGGAAATTTGGGTAAATTTTGTTATCTCCCAGATTACGGAGATGGTGGGGAGGTAAGGGAATTAATCCTATGTAAATAATTTACTGATGTACCCTGGTTTCCTCAGTTTTAAAAATCTCTCCCTGGATGTACTATGATACTTTCTCTCTGAGGCTGATGTAGTCCAACAAAGCCACAGTAATCCAGCAAACACATTTTAAAATTCTGTGCTTTATACCTCACTTCCCTGTATTTATCTTATATGCTACCATGTTCCTGTATTTTCCCAAGCAGACATTCGACTTGTACAGTTTTTCAGCATTACTCTCTTCTTTAGTAGTTTATAAATTCCAAGCTTGTTTGATGAACTGGAAGCCTTGCCAAGGATGAGAGATAGATACATGCACTGCGTCCTCATTTATTATACTTACTAAACAGATGCTTTGTGACTTGACCATGTCTTCCTGGCTTTTCTTTTAGCCCTTATTTGACTCCCAAGACAACTGGACATTTTAGCTGTGTATCTAACTGGGCAAAGTAGTGGCACATCCTTTCTCACCTTTTAAAACCAGGATGTGGTGCAGCTGAAATAGCTAAGAAGTTTGCAGCAGGCTCTGACCCCTACTATCAGTTACTGAAGTGTATGTAAAAAAACAAAAAAGAAGAAAACAGCAGAAGCACGTTTTGGGTGTGGAAAAGTCAATTAAGACCAAAAGAATTGAACTAATTCAGCACAGTTCTTTTCAGAAACACATTTTTTGGTCTTTGCTCCACACTTGGATTATTTAATTTTTGTCTAGTGACAGTGAGGATTTGGACCTCTTTAACAAAGATAGTATGATTTTTTTTTTCGAGACGTAGTCTCACTCTTGTCGCCCAGGCTGGAGTGCAATGGCATGATCTCAGCTCACTGCAACCTCCGCCTCCCAGGTTCAAGCGATTCTCCTGCCTCAGCCTCCCGAGTAGCTGTGATTACAGGCGTCTTCTACCATGTCTGGCTAATCTATGTATTTATGTAGAGACGGGGTTTCACCATGTTGGCCAGGCTGGTCTCGAACTCCTGACCTCAGGTGATCCACCTGCCTCAGCCTCCCAAAGTGCTGGGATTACAGGCGTGAGCCACCACGCCTGGCCTCAAAGATAGTATGATCTTAACTTTATCTTAATATTATCTTAGCGTTTACAAATACACATTTCCAAATATCTCATATAATTTTCAAAATAGAGTTAGAGAAAAAAAGTTAATTAAAATTCTTTTTTTCTGATTATAAATTCAATATATGCTTTAAAAGAAAATTTGAAAATGCAGAATATTAAAAGAAACCATAGAAGTCACTCATAATTCTCCCCAAAGATAACAGTGGTTCAATGGTTAATATGTTGGTGTATTTCTCTCCAGTCTTTTTTTCTGTGTGTGTGTGTGTATGTGTGTGTGTGTGTTATAGTTTGCATTATGTAATATGTACTGCCTTGAAATTCGCTTTTCCCACTATTTACTGTCAACACTATTTATTGTGAACATTCTAGTTCAATAAATTTTTTATAAAACCTATTTTTTATGGCTGTATACCCTTCCTTATATGAATATAGAGTAATTTGTTTTGAGTTAATCATCTTAGATTGTTTCTGACTTTTGCAATTAGAGCTCATGCTATAATTAGCATTCTGGTGCATAAATATTTGGGTGCATTTCTGATTCTTTTATTAGAATAAATTCTTAGAATTTCAGCACTACTAGGCCAAAGAAACATTTATAAAGATGTAAAAATTCTTTGATGCATTTCCAAATTGCACTTTGAGAAGTGTTTCTGTTTAGTCCCAATAGCAGGGTGTAAGTAGAGAACGGTTGGCATTATCCTTGTTTTATAGATGCAAAGGTTCAGGCCTAGAGAGATTTAAGACTTGTCTAAGGTCACATAATGATATTACTTATCCTCTGGTTTTCTGAGCCAGTTCTGTATTCTTTCCACTCTACCACTGTTGTAGTGAAACTTGGTGACAGATCTACAGTGATATAACTGTGAGGGAAAACTTAATGCAACCATGGCCTTAAAATAAATTTACTTGTATTATTATTATTACAAACTCTAATGTGTAGAATGTGATATGTAGTGAGGACTCACTTCCCAAAGGCATTCTTTTATATCTTCAATATGTTTTCTGACTCACATCTAAAATATCCACTATAGAGGTTATGTTTAACTGAGAAATAATAGCTAAAGTGATTTTGTTGTAACTTTTTGGTCACCAAATCTGGTTTAAAGTATTATTCCTTATTAAGTAATAGTCTTTGCAGTTCAGCATCAAGACATTGAAAAGATTAGTTTTGTCAGGATTAAATTGCTCTCAAACCATCATAAGTAAACCTTAATGTCTACAAAATGGACTGAAACTTTTGTTGATTCTCATGTTTTGGAAGAAGATGAAGGTAAAAATATAATTTTAATGTCAAGACTCCAGAATGAGATGGGATATAACAATTAAGGATGATTTCATCCAATGAAACATAATCAAACCAAGTGTGGGAAGTAAAGCAAACATCTACCCCATTCTCCCAAACAAAAACAAAACAATACTGTCAAAAGGACTAACCACATTAGTAGTTTTCATTTCTTTCACATAGTACTTACTTAATTCTTAGAATAACTAGGCATCTTGGCCTTTTTTGTCTGAGGATAGCCCATTCACAACTTCCAGGTCACCAGGGAGCCCTGTCTGGACTCTGCTAAAGGTCTCTTGCTCTTTGCCTTAGAGAATAAATGTGATAACATTGTTTTGCTCTTGATTCCCAGGTAGATAGGACTTAAATTGGAATTAAAACATTCAGATTCTGAAAGCCAAGATAACACTTTATCTTATTTGAGGCTGTGTTTTCTTTAGTATCACCCTACCCTGGGAGCCCTCCTAAGTGTTTAATAGGTACCATTATTTCTGGGGTTAGAAGTGCATTGCTGGAAGCCTTCTTATTGTGTCCTGATATGCCTTTGGGAAAAACAAAGCCCTTCAAGTGTTAACAGGGTCTGTATTTGTTTTAGGCCAATGCCATTGTTATTTCAAATCATATTATCTTAATGAAATAGGAGTCTATATAATATGAATTTTATTGTGTTTTGACAAAATATTAAAGTTGCCTAAGAATTATGATCATGTTACAATAATTGCCTAATCTGTGGTGTTAAAGTTCCTCACTTCAATTGTTTTGTGTTGATTGAACCACCTTTGGGGTAGATGATAAATCTCAATGGCTTTAGTAATAAAGATCTAAATAGCCTAATAATATTTCTAAATGAATCAGTTTTTCAGCGTTTCAGGAAATGACAATTTTTTTTAATCAAGGTACTTATACTGAAATCAAATACTGATAATAGTGTAAGTTCTTATTGCTTAACTGTTTTCAGACGGCAGGGACTGTATTTTGAATGAGTGCATCTGCTGAAGTTAGAGTCTCAAGAATGTTCATGTTATGGTAGGCATCTTGAAACAGATGATTGATGGGTTCAGTCAATCCACAAGTATTTATTGAGCATCTACAAAGTACCATGCACTATGTTAGGTACTGTAGGGCTAATATATAAGATCTAATTTTTACTCACAAGAGAGTATATAGACTGAGTGACAAAGAGACCATGAACATACTATCCCTTTTTGAGCTGAGCCTTGATGGTAGGGAGATTATTGATAAAAGAATATGAGAGACTGGGATATCCATTGTGAGTAGATATAATAGCCTAAGCAAAATCTTAAAGACAGGAAAAGTGAGCTTGGTGAATGCCAAAAAACTATTTAAGCTTGAATAAAAAGATTCCTTAAAGGAAATAATGTAGTGGAAGAAAAAGTTGAAAAGGCAGGTGGGGCATACAATACTCTCATTTCCATTTGCCAGCTGTGTTCTAGGGCTGTCTGCCTAGAACTAAATAAATATGAATAAATTTAAAAATTTGTCCAATTTAAAGCAACACCCAAAGAACAAAATCTCAAATTAATTTGTACAACATGTGGCATTGTAAAATAATCCTTCAGGGTGTCCAATTTAAACCACCTCCTCTTTCGTCTCTGTGTATATCATGTGGGCCACCCAGTGATGCCAGTTGGAAATGAGACACTAGGATTAGAAAATTTTGCCAGAGTGATTCAGATCTTGTTGGATCAAGCTAACCAGCTTTGTGATTTCAAACTCATTACTCTCTAGTTAAATGATGTAGTGTGCATTTCTAGATGTTTGGAAGTAAAAGTCATTGATCAAATGATCTCATGTATGAGCCCTTCATATGAGACACTCCACCAGCCAGTGAGAGCCCAGAATCTGTCCTTGACGCATTATCTTGTTTTCTCTTGTTCTGTCTTGGCCACCACCTTCATCTGTCATGTTCTTTTAAAAGCAAGACCCTAAAAATTTACCTTCTAAATCAATATTCTAAGGTGAATTTTGTGATGCTTTGAATTAATGGCAGAGAACCAGAAGTATAGGCAATTGCAAACGGAAGATGATGAATAACTCATTTATGTGTGAGTTGGAAAACCTGTTTATATTTACATTTGACTATGGGTGAGTCTGTTTTTCAGCAATTCACTTTCAAACTAAATAATGCAGTCATACGTAAAGGTCTGACTTGAGCTGCTGAGAGGCTGGCCCAATTTCCTGCAACCTGCTGCATGCTGGGGAGAGAGTAAAAACATCGTCTGTTGTTCAACCTATTACTGACATAGCATCATCCTAAGCACTACTGACATGTGTAACTGAAATATTTTATTCTGTGGCTTACAGCTGTTTCTTCTTAGCTTGTCCTCAATAAATATGGGAGGGATAATCATGGTCAAAGGACTTAAAAAGGAAAAGTAGGATGGTTGTGTACAGGAAACTATAGCAAAAAATATATATATGTGCATAAAATGGAAGGATTGGGGTTCAGTGACATAGACAAATCTTTAAAGATTACATGAAATAAATGAGTTGAAGTAAAACCAAGATAACATCACAATTCATGCTAAAGAAATTTTTGATCAAACCAAACAGAAAAGTTCACACAAAATGAAAAAAATACTTTACCTGAGATGAAGAAATGAGATGGTTTGTGCATTTCAAAAATGGAACTGCAAAATGTTTGGGAGACCAGGTGGCTAAAGAACACAGAATGGGAGAATTGTAAAGTTAAAGCAGGTGAGAATAATCTTGTTCCTTAACTGACTTAGACTTACAAGAAGGAAGATAGGATTTGGTGATTTTTTTTTTTGGTGCAAATTGGATCCCAGATAAACTTTGGGAGCTCTTGGGAGCTCTTCGTGGGTGCCATAATTAGAACTGTGTTGTTTCTGTCATTTCCAGTAATCTACTCCTGAAGAGCAGAGTATGGTTTGAAATTGTTTTCATTCAATAAACCATCGTGGATTTAAATCTTATCAACATATTGAACCCTGTTTTGGTGAAACTATGTATTTTCAACTATTAGCACCTCTTGTTTTGAGTAATATAGAGTTCCATATATTTAAACCAGCTGTTTCCCATACCACTACCCATTTTAATCTGTTTTAAGCTTATCTTTGTTTAGTTTTAAGAAGTCCTTATCTTTACTGTATTAGGATTTGATGAATAAATTCAGTTCACCCAGCCAATATCCATTCTTGTTCAACAAACTGATTGCATCCCTTTTCAAACTTCCTCTGTTTAACCTGGAGTGCCTGACGTCTATAATATGCCCTTATATAGCAGTATTTCCACCCCCAAGAAGATGACAGTTAACTTTCTCAAGCTTTGTTCTGTCTCATCACCCATGGGGCCTAGAATAGTATGTTGTAACCCAGGAGGAAAAGCACCTTGCTTAAACTCCAGGACACCACTTTGTTTATTTTAATAATTTGTGGATTATTTACATCTCAGCAACATTCTTGGGGTTTGGGGGATGTGGAATATATATATATATATATATATATTGGGACTGGCATAGTACTCTCTGCATTTTTTGTTGGCTGGCCTGCCTGGGAGCCTGCAGAGTTGTCTGTGATAATCGTTCATTGGCAATAGAATGCCAAAGGATAGTGTTTGTGCCTGGTACCATTTTTAATTCATTTGCCTTGTATTTAACTTTTGTAGTAAACTTTTGGGATGGCAGCCTTCTAGGGCCCATTAACCAGAGTTTAGAAGACTGTGTGGTAGAGGTTCTAGCCGTCTGTTACCTATACAGTTCCTGCCAGTTAGATGACTTTCACTAGGGCTACTTTATGAGGGTATAAAAGCTTCTTAGTAAATTCGGCCTTTTATTAGGCACTGCACAGCCCCTATTTCAGGAAAACGGTCTGTACCAGGAAATATAAGGGAAAGGAAAGAGTTTTAAGCTTTCTTTGTAGGTGCCTTTTAAACATGTTAGCCATCTTGGCACTTGCCACTAAGTGAGGGAGGCAACTATCATTCAGAAGAGGTGGTTTTAACATCTGTGGTTTGGGTACACAAAATGAGACAGCATAGTAATAAATGTCCTAACCCCAGGACATTTAGGTCAGGCATGTTTCTTCTAGCATTGGTACTAGTCCTGCCTGAGGTTGCAGAAATCAGTGGCATCAGGGGCTTCTTCAGCCCATACAGAAAAATACAACTAAAGGGAAAAAAAGAGGCAGACTTTGAAGCCAGTAGACAAATGTTCAGTCTAAGTAATTGTGAAAACAGAAACAATATCTGTATATTCCTTCCTTCCTCCTTTCCTCTTATCTCTGTTTTCCCTCCATCCCCATACCTCTCAAGGTTCCACCAAAGGCCCAAAGCAATACACGAGTGAGAAAAAGATGGTTGGGTGGAAGGAAAAATCATTTTATTATTTGAGTTGCTTTCTCCCTTACCCAAACTCCAGCACTGTTTGTTGCATGAACAGTTTGAGCTCCACAGGACCGTAGGTTACACTTACAAAAACAGGAATGTGTCTTTAAATAATATTAAATGTTTTAGTGACATCAAGATGCTTACAGGGCTAGTCAGACAGGTAAGCATATAACTAGCTTTCTTCTACAAGAAGTTATATTTGCGTCTTTTAACATCCCCTTGACATTTATATACCAAGGTAGAAAGCCCGAACCTCAGAGAAAAAAAAAAAAAATACATGGGGTTTATGGGTACTTGAAAGAAAAAATTGCACTTTTTCTTCCTATCATGTTCCTTAAAAGCCTTTGAGGAAAAATGTTGTTATGATGTGCCCAAAGACATTTAACATAAAAGGTAAATGATGCTAGGTATGGCGGTGCGTGCCTATAGTCCTAGCTACTTGGGAGGCTGAGGTGGGAGGATCGCTTGAGCCCAGGAGTTCAAGGCTGCAGTGAGCTATGATTGTGCCACTCCACTCCAGCTTGAGTGACAGAGGGAAACCCTATCTCTTAAAAAGGTGGGGAAGGTGGCCGTGGTTACCTGCCATCATCTTTAAGTTTCTTGGGCATTAAGCAAGCTGGAAGCCAGTTTAATAGCTATTCTTATGTCTTATGTCTTACTTTGCATCCTTGTGGATCCCTTTGGAAGAAACTAAATGTGTTGGCACCATTTTCACTATCATATAGTTTTCTTTCTGAATGTGAGGCGGTAGGATTCTGCTTATCATGTACTATACGGTAGCACTACTTGAGGATGATGAACTGCCACTATATGTCACCTAATCACTTCTTCCATCCTAATTTGTATGTGGCTTAAAGTGTATAATCTCTTGCCTGGTATTTTTAAATAATGGCTTTTACATTTTATAGGGAAATTCTTTTGGAGGTACTAGTTTGTGGTGATGGTTGATAATATCTGTCTAGCATCATTTGTAGGAAAAGGATAGTATAATGAACAAATATTTATTGTGCACCTGCTATGTGAGATACATTATGTAAAGCACTGAGCACGATGTCTCACATAGAAGGTAAAGCATGAAGATCTTAACTAGGGCTATAGCAGTGGAGATAGGGAAAAGCTGGAGGTGGATGTAAGAAACATTGAGGAAAAGAGAACTGATAGAATTTGTGACTATATGGATGAGGGTGAGCAAGAGGAAGGAAGGAAATAGTTTTTACTTTCAGAGCTGTTAGTAACTGGGAAGGAGCAGAGTGATGTCAGGAGTAGAAATAAGAAATTTGGTTGAAGCAATAAGGATTGTGGGATGATCAAGAGGCAAAATGAATTGGATTTTGGTCATGTTGAGTTTGTAATACAAGTGACCTGCTTACAGGGAGCTGTCCAAGAGGGAGTCAGAAATACAGGCCTGTAGCTCTGGAGAGAAATTGAGACTTACAGTGAAATCCAGTGAAATACAGTGTTATCCACATAACACATCACAATGGAAATCATGAAAGTAGGAAAATTTGCTGAAGAAGATATTCTAGAAAAAAGATCCAGCAAAGAAATAGAGCATGAGAATGAAGCCTTGAGGGTATGTTAGTGTGTAAGGCAGAGAGATTGAAGAAGAAGCAGTGTAAAATACTCCATAGGGGTGGAAAAGGATGGAGGTTAGAAGTGACCATCACATTTAACAACTCTAAAGTCATTGGTGACATTTGAGTACCAAATTTCATTAGAGTGATGGGCCTGAAAGTCACATTGATTGGAGTTGAGGAAGGGAATGTTGATTTCTCTTTTAATATATTTGGGGGTAGAGTGGAGAAGAGTGTGGTAATTTGAGACAGGAGGGAAGGAGAGATCAGGTGAAGAGAAAGAGGCAGGACATCATAGGAAATCATGTTTAATATCTTCATTTTATCAGAGAAATAATCATTTGCTAAGAGTGAAAAGGACAGGATCGGGTTTAGGACGTGGGAAATGTGGGACAAATGGAAAGTGGGAAAGGTTTAGATTGGCTGCCCTGGGAAATGACAAGTAGTCAGCAAAGTGTAAATAAAAAGTCTTGTTAAACATTAACCAGGGCTCAGCTAAAGTTAAGCTATACTGTAAGTTTATACCATCAAAATGGCAAAATTACATTACTTTCTCCAGTAACACTTGGCACTTACTAAAGAAAAAAGTCATGAAATTGGGAATGGGAGCCGAGAAAGTACATGATTTGGTATTTGTCAGATTGAGAATGAAGTCACACAGTGAGGAACTTCAGGAGACTAATGAGAGCATTGAATATTTGGAATAAGAAAAGTGACCATTTAAATCATCAATTTTTTGACCATTCATTCCCTTTGCAGCAAATAAGCTCAGTTATCCTTCCAAATGTGTCTTGATTAACAACAGCAACAAAAGATTCGCTCCACCCCCATCTTATTGCTGTTCGAGTGATGATTGGTACATCATCACTAAAAAATCAGAGTTGAATTCTTGTGTGTGAGAATTCACTGAAGCCATGTGAAACATAAAGTGGTGATTTCTGTAGTTGCCCAGTACTTTTTTTTTTTCTTTTTTTTTTTTTTTTTTTTTGAGACGAGACTGGGCTAGAGTGCAGTGGCACGATCTCAGCTCACTGCAAGCTCTGCTTCTTGGGTTCACGCCATTCTCCTGCCTCAGCCTCCCGAGTAGCTGGGACTACAGGTGCCCGCCACCATGTCCAGCTAATTTTTTTTTTTATTATTATTATACTTTAAGTTCTAGGGTACATGTGCATAACGTGCAGGTTTGTTACATATGTATACTTGTGCCATGTTGGTGTGCTGCACCCATCAACTCGTCAGCACCCATCAATTCATCATTTATATCAGGTATAACTCCCAATGCAATCCCTTCCCCCTCCCCCTCCATGATAGGCCCCATTGTGTGATGACCCCCTTCCCGAGTCCAAGTGATGTCATTGTTCAGTTCCCACCTATGAGTGAGAACATGCGGTGTTTGGTTTTCTGTTCTTGTGATAGTTTGCTAAGAATAATGGTTTCCAGCTGCATCCATGTCCCTACAAAGGACGCAAACTCATCCTTTTTTATGGCTGCATAATATTCCATGGTGTATATGTGCCACATTTTCTTAATCCAGTCTGTCACAGATGGACATTTGGGTTGATTCCAAGACTTTGCTATTGTGAATAGTGCCGCAATAAACATACGTGTGCATGTGTCTTTATAGCAGCATGATTTATAATCCTTTGGGTATATACCCAGTAGTGGGATGGCTGGGTCATATGGTACATCTAGATCTAGATCCTTGAGGAATCGCCATACTGTTTTCCATAATGGCTGAACTAGTTTACAATCCCACCAACAGTATAAAAGTGTTCCTATTTCTCCACATCCTCTCCAGCACCTGTTGTTTCCTGACTTTTGAATGATTGCCATTCTAACTGGTGTGAGATGGTATCTCATTGTGGTTTTGATTTGCATTTCTCTGATGGCCAGTGATGATGAGCATTTTTTCATGTGTCTGTTGGCTGTATGAATGTCTTCTTTTGAGAAATGTCTGTTCATATCCTTTGCCCACTTTTTGATGGGGTTGTTTGTTTTTTTCTTGTAAATTTGTTTGAGTTCTTTGTAGATTCTGGATATTAGCCCTTTGTCAGATGAGTAGATTGCAAAAGTTTTCTCCCATTCTGTAGGTTGCCTGTTCACTCTGATGGTAGTTTCTTTTGCTGTGCAGAAGCTCTTTAGTTTAATCATATCCCATTTGTCAATTTTGGCTTTTGCTGCCATTGCTTTTGGTGTTTTAGACATGAAGTCCTTGCCCATGCCTATGTCCTGAATGGTATTCCCTAGGTTTTCTTCTAGGGTTTTTATGGTATTAGGTCTAACATTTAAGTCTCTAATCCATCTTGAATTAATTTTCGTATAAGGAGTAAGGAAAGGATCCAGTTTCAGCTTTCTACTTATGTATTTTTATTAGAGACGTGGTTTTACCGTGTTAGCCAGGATGGTCTCGGTCTCCATCTCCTGACCTCATGATCCACCCACCTCGGCCTCCCAAAGTGCTGGGATTACAGGCATGAGCCACTGCACCTGGCCGCCCAGTACTCTTAGAAGCAAAATAAAAAAAGTTACCCTCCTTTCCCATCCTTGGAAATTTCATGTTACTATTCTGTGCTCATTGTTAAAGCAGGCTATGCCACTCAAGCTTGAAATGTGTTTGTGTTGCCATGGTTTGTGTCAAAAGTCCTTCCTCATCATGCCTATAGTTGCTTGTGCTCACTGAACCCCAACAGGTTTGTGACTTAATGTAGACGCTAAAGACAGATACAGGAAAATATCTGTTAGCACTAGATTCTGGGTGCGCTTTTGGTGAAATTATACTTGTGATATTTGCTATTACTCACTGGGGTTGATTTTGCAAGTATTATGTCCAAAAACACTGCATTCTTCCTAGGCGCGATGTGTCTGATCTAAGATGACTCTTTTTTTTTTGTGAACAACATAAGAAGATATTAAATGTAGCCTATATTTTCTGAAATGTAGAGTACTGTCATGTTTACCTCTAGAGACACCCAATTTCCTACGGTAACTTTTCCTCTACAAGTTTTAAGTGCAGAAAGGAAAGGATGGGAACAAGGAAAGAAAGAAAAGTAGGTACTGCTGAATACTGGAGGAAGACTTGAGCTCAGAGAAAGAAACTAGGAAAATCAGGCCTAACTTCATCGTCATTCCACTGAAAATCTGTGAGAACTGTTTCTAGAGATTTTTTCAGTTTCTTACCACTTCTCTCTGTGTGTTATTAAACCTTGTCTGTTCCCCTTTAGTTGTTAGCACTAAAACCCTTTACAAAACCTCAAAAGGGTTTCTGGGCTTAAGTAGATACAGATGGGGAGGAGGGGAAACTGTATAGCTGTGTTCTACTTGGCAGTGGCCCAAGAGAAAGCAGAGTCAAAGAGTAAGTGTTGTCAGCAGAGAAAGGGAGGGAGGAGGCCTGCCCATTGAGGAGAAAGTGAGGGTTGACTTGAGGGACTCTGGAAAGGGCCCAGGGGAGGATGCCCTTTTCAAATGGCACATTATCATGAGGTCTTATCCTTTTCCTCTGGCTAGAAGTCATCCTCCCTTGCTCTGGACTTTACCTGTACTGCTTTAAAAAAGCCTATTATTTAGTATTATCTTGTATTTGTTGTTGTTATCTTGTATTTTAGGAGCTAATTGCAAGCATGCCTTATCTCCCCAAGTAGACTGTGAGCTCCTTGAGGGGAGATATCCTCTGTCCTGCAGCTTTTGTTCCAGTGCCTTGCCCATAGTAACGACTTATTTCATTTTAACTGAAAGAAAAAGTGAATGTAGCCTATGGTCTACCATTTTCTGCATTGATTCCACAAGTATTATTTGAGCTCTGCTGATGAAACGGAAGAGTTCCCCAATCCCCCTCACAGGACCTGCGACAGTGGTTTGGCTCACCACTGCTCTAACCCCTGACAGGAGGGGGAGCATACAGACGGGCAGGAGCAGGAACTGGGGTGAGTGCTTTGGGCTCTGGCCCCGTGGTAGTGTCTAGGGGTGGGTGCCTGCAGCCTCAGTGTTACAGTGTTCCTTTAACCTTGCCATCCATAGATGGCTTAAGTGTTAACCAGCTCAGTGGACCTTCTGCATTTTCGCAAAGACAGAGGGCCAGTGTGACAGCTTTTTGTATCCCAAGCTTTTGCCTAGCATCCCAGAAGAATTGGGTCACACATGGGCTTGAAGGATGAATACGGGGTTTTATTGAGTGGTGGAGGTGCCTCTCAGTGGGATAGATGGGGAGCTGGAAAGGGGATGGAGTGGGAAGATGATCTTCCCCGGGAGTTTGACTGTCCAGCAGCCAAACTACCCTCCCACTGCCCCTAGCTGAACTCTTCCCGGCGTTTAGATGTTCCTTCCCTTCTCTCTTCCTCTGCTGCACCATTCTGCCATTCATCCGCTTGTCTACTCATCTCATCTCCTTGTCTGTTGTCTGCTCCTGGAGCCCGGGGTTCAGGATTTATATGGGTACAAGATGGGGGCATGGTGGGCCAAAAGGCAACTTTTTGGGCACAAAAACAGGAATGCCTGTCCCCATTCAGGGCCACGTGTCTTCAGGCTTGAAGATGGGGCCTTTGCCAGGGAACCGGCCTCTCCAACCTAGTATTTCCCTGTCTCCTGTCTGTGTCAATATTATGGGGATAGAGAGGATTTTTGAGATTGAAGCCTGCCCTCCAGCAGCTGCATATCTAGGTGGGATGCATAGATGCCAAAGACTGCTCTGCTTGTGATTCCATAGGTCCCATTGGATTCCGCTACCGGATGATTTGTTCACGTGTCTTTCTCGTTTCCCCAGTTGCAATTTTAGCAAATACTCTCTTTGCTCTGAAAATTGTTATCAATTCTTCAGCCATTTATTTTCTGGGACTAGTAACCCAATAATTCAATATCCAGTTCAGTGAAGAGTCACTGCTAGACCTGATAGTGATGGTAACAAACTTCTTCCTGGGAGCCACTGAGCCATTTCAAGGCACAAGGGAATCTTAGAATAAACAATTTTTTTTTTTTTTTTTTTTTTTTGAGACAGAGTCTGGCTCTGTCACCCAGGCTGGAATGCAGTGGCATGATCTTGGCTCACTGCAACCTCCACCTCCTGAGTTCAAGTGATTCTCCTGCCTCAGCCTCCTAAATAGCTGGAATTACAGGCATGCACCACCATGCCCAGCTAATTTTTGTATTTTTAATAGAGACAGGGTTTCACCATGTTGGTCAGACTGGTCTCAAACTCCTGGCCTCAAATGACCCACCTACCTCAGCCTCCCAAAGTGCTGGGATTACAGGTGTGAGCCACTGCACTTGGCTGTAAATGATCTTATTCAGGCGCTAAATGGTGGGCTGGGGCCTGAGAGAGAATAATTGGTTCTTTTCTCGGTATGGTTGGTCCCATAGGGCCACTTCCGTCTCTTATTTACCTATGTCTTTTTCTAGTCTTGATGATTGACTGGAGAAGTTTTGGGGCCATTGCTTGATCTCCAAAAATAAAAAAAAGAAAGAAGCCAGAAGTTCTTTGAAAATGACTTTAGTTTTTTCTTAAAGAAGCATAAAATATCAGGTTAGTTGGGATAGTTTCTAAGCAGGGAAGCTATATTTCCTGTATTTGCTGAGAATATTATGAATGAGTTAACATGTTACTGTAGGTTAAGATAATCTAGAAATGTATCTGGAAAATCTATTTCAATTACCTTCTGGGTGCTTTTAGCAAAAATAATAAATTTCAAAGAATTAAGAGAGTCATAAAAAGAAGTGTTATGAGGGGAGTATGCCTCATTTTTCACCTTCAAAATTAAATATTCACTGTGGAATTATGTACTGCCAGGGTCACTGCATTGCTTATAGGCATTAATAGCTGCCATAGGTAACTGCTGAAGGAGGTGAAGGGGACCATTTCCCATAACACAGAGATTAAAGCATGCAATTTACTGAAAATCCCCTAAATAAATAGCAACCTAGTGCTCAGTTGTGCACTAAAAGGGATGCTGCTTCATATTTACAATTTGCATGTGGATACCCTGTTGAAACTTGCATTTGCATATATAAGGTATTGATTTTGGCTAATGGAACATGAGGTCATTTCTCTTTAGTTTCCCTCAATTTAAGTATCATTTTCTTTCTCTCCTTATTGCTCACATAGAGGAAGGCAGAAAAATAGCTTCAGATGATTGTGTCTGGAAATACTAGATATTGTGGTTATTTTTATTTCAATTTTTCATATTTAAATTGTCTGTATACCTTAGTAATGTCAGTAGCTGGCTACTGCTTAAAACTAGAAATTTGCATGACAAATAATAGTTACTTTAAAGAGCTACTTAAGCTGTTGGAAAATACCTCCAGACATCACTGTAGCTTTGTCTACTAAAACCAGTGAGGCCCAGCATTCTTGGTCGACATGAAGTGGCTTGGTTGAACTTGTTGGTATACAATACAGTGAATTGCCTGACCCTCCTAATTGTGCTTCAGATTTAATGCCAAAATGGTGCATTAATTGGATGTGGGCTTCAGGTTTTTGTTAACTATCAGCTTCGTTGCTGACCAATTACCACATGTAGGAAAAGATTAGAAAGCGCTCTATTTTACTGAGACAACAACATCGACTGATTTACATCTACCCATACATTTTAAAGTAAGCAAACTTTGTATAGATTTTTGTTGCAGCAACCAAAATCCAGGCAGATTTCCCCTCCTAACTGTGTATTTTCCTGTGTGAAATGTTTCTTGTCATTATTTTCCTCCCATTTCATTTAATAAGAACATACATAGCTCATTATGAAGTAGGTACCCTATGGAGAAGATTGCCTGTGACATTCCAATATGAAATCACAATATTTTGTTTGCATCTATTTTATAAAAATTGCAAAAGTAATATATTTGGCAAAATACCACCTGCAATAGCGTAATCTTAATTAAATTGTTTTGTTGCTTATATGGACTCTTGTTGCTTCCCAGTACCAAAATCACACAATGTAACAGTTATTTCCCTTTTAGAAACTATGGTTGCAATGATAGGTTTGAATTTTTAATGACAGAGGGAGAAAACATAAATATTAAAATATCTTTATTTTTTGTGTGGGATACAAATAAAAGAACATCCCACAGATAACTGTAATTGCATTTTATTGAAGGAAGAGAACTTGTAAATAGGGCAACAGCTGGACACACTAAATTTAAAGACAACAGTATCACATTTAAAGTATGAATGTCTAAGAGGAAGTTTATACTGCATGCCTCACATTTAAAATTCAGCAAGAAAGAACAGGGACATCCTTTTTCTCACTGGCAAGTTGTAATCTGTGTAAAACATTAGGTATGTTTCCATACACTATTTAAATGCAAGCGACATTCAGAAAGAAGATCCAGAATGAACACTTGTCATATGAGTTTCATTTTATTTACACTTTGAGAATTGTGTTTCACACTCATATTTGAATAAGAAACCTCCTTGCATCATGAATAAAATGTTTTCAACAACAAAAAAGTCAAATGTTGGTAAATTGTAACACATTTTTCCATAAATTTTCACCACAACTTTAGAATTGTACTCCCAAGAAAAAATACTGTTAAATCGGGAAACACAGTCAATCTGTCACTTACACTTGAGTTCAGGACAGACAAGGCTGCTGGGACATTTGAGCATAGGGTATTCATAGAGATTAGGCATGGGGCTGAACAGTGATGGGGCCAGGTGGAAAGGAGAGGTGATGGGAGTTGCAGCTGTTTGTTTCTACCCACCATCATGATATGCCAACAGCTGGAGAACCAATTTGGTATAAATTCCCAGGACCTTACTGTCAGTTAATGTGAGCCTTCCAGGAACACATACCAAATAATAGCTTACTTTCCTAATTCTATGATGGGAAATTTCTTCAGAGTCAATCCCTGTGAAATGGGATCAGGAACGGTTTTAGTCAAAACCGTGAAGTGTGCACAGTTTGGGTTTCATGCCCTTTAACCTTCCCTTCATCTGTCATCCCTTCTTCCTCTTCCCAAGGTGCTCAGTATCCTATGCCTTTAAAATATTATCCCAACTGTTCTTATTGCTTCCTGTCCCCTCTCTTGCCCCATGCCACCACCTTACTGTACCCTTTCCAGAAAATACCCTGTGAGCAAGGTTTTGAATCTATTACTTGACCCGCTTCTTCCTCTATGTAAAGTTAACTGAGTATTCTTATTTTTCTAGACACTATCTATGGGAAGGGAAATTTGCCAGTAATCAAAAAGGCTTAATGTATTATCTCTCTTAGAAATATTTTTATGTTAACTAGGTGTGTGTGTGTGTGTGTGTGTGTGTGTGTGTGTGTGTGTGTTGATGGTGGTGGTGGTTGCACAGTGCCCTTAATACAAAGGAATGAAACATAAATGATAGCATTTATTAGTTCTGTGGCCTTCTCAGCACTCTTCAAATCCCATCACTTGGGTGCCCCTTCCTCTGCCTGCTGAGACTATCTCTGAATAGGTGATGTTTACATCCATTTATTTACTGCCTGCCAAAACCACAATTTCAAAATGTTCCTGTTGCCCAGTGAAGCCAAGAAGAAACTTTCAAGATTATCAAAATGTTCATTCTTAGAAAGAGAGAGATGACATCGTTCTTCAAAATGTTTCTGTTACTATGCTTAAAGAAAATATTTTTTTCCTTAGAGAATTAGTTGGAGTATTGAGACTCAGATTTATGGCTATTCTATTGACAAGGGGTTATTGCACAGATGTTTTATTTGCTGTTTCTAGGGGCTTATCAAAAATAATTGACTAGCTGTCATTTTCTACATGAGACCAATTACTATTGACCCAGCTTTGCTTATTGTTTTCATTAATGTCTAACAAAGAATGAAAATGTTGTTGAATGTTCTTAGAACTGACAAGAGAAAAGCAGTGCTAAGAAGTGAGTATGTATCTCTTGGCTTTCCTAGTGCTGCTAAGCAGAGCCAAAGCTGGATGCCAAGATGTTGTATGAGCAAAGGCGTCTACAGTATGCAAACTCAAAACTACCCTATGTGATGTTTGGGAGAATGGAGGATATGGAGAGGTAGTAGCCTGCTATGTGTAGTTGTGCAGGTTGTGCTCTGCACATTCACATTGTGGTTCATGTGAAAGGCATTCTCTAGAGTTGTGCAAGGTGCAACCATATGTGGAAGCCTGGGAGGCAGTAGGATAACTTCTGTGTCTTCTGTGATAAATGTAGTCATTATTATTATTATTATTATTATTATTATTATTATTATTATTATTATTTTGAGACATAGTCTTGCTCTGTCGCCCAGGCTGGAGTGCAGTGGCGCAATCTCAGCTCACTGCAACCTCTGCCTCCTAGGTTCGAGCGATTCTCCCGTCTCAGCCTCCCGAATAGCTGGGACTATAGGCGCCCACCACCACGCCTAGCTGATTTTTTTTTTTTTTTTTTTTGTAGAGATGGGGTTTCACTGTATTGGCCAGGCTGGTCTCAAACTCCTGACCTTGTGATCCACCCACCTCGGCCTCCCAAAGTGCTGGGATTACAGGCGTGAGGCACCACGCCTGGCCACTATTTTTTTTTTTTAAAGGAAGCAATACAGCCATGAGATGGCTGTCGTCTATGACTTGGCACCTTATAAAGGTAAAGGTGGCCTGTTTTACCTTTGTTATGTGGTCTATTGGCCGCATTAACCACATATTTATGCATCTTTGTGTTGGCATGTAGAAATGATTGCATTTCTGTAGTGGGAGGAGTCTGGCAAATGATTTTTTTTGGCATATGCGGATTAGACAGGAAGACAGGTATGACTTAGTAAATGTGTTCCATTCTTCAAGAGTAGAGTTGAAAGTAACATTCCTCAATTAGTGAGTTGCCAAAAAAAAAAATCCCTTTTTCTAAAATACCAACATCGTACTCCTCAGTAAAGAGGAAATGGAAATGCAAGCACCATAATCACATGCAAAACTAATTTATGATTTTGGTTTAAGGAGCTTATATTAGGCTGTTCTTGCATTGCTATAAAGAAATACTCGAGACTGGGTAATTTATAAGAAAAGAAGTTTGTTTGGCTCATAGTTCTGCAGGCTGTAAAGGAAGCATTGTGCTAGCATCTGCTTCTGGGGAGGCCTCAGGAAGTTTACAATCATGGTGGAAGGTGAAGAGGGAGCAGACACATCACATGGCTGGAGCAGGAGCAAGAGAGAGGGAGAGGAGGTGCCACACACTTTTAAACAGCCAGATCTTGTGAGAACTCAGTATCAACTAGGACAGCACCAAGCCATTGAGGGATCTGCCCTCATAACCCGAACACCTCCCACCAGGCTCCACCTCCAACACTAGGGATTACATTTCAATATGAGACTTGGGTAGGCACAAATATCCAAACTATATCAGAGCTAAAAACTTCCTGTATGAATTTGGGCTTTCCAAACCCTTCAGTTTCTTGAAGCATCTTCAAATATATTTAGTATCATTTATGATCCAGTCCCCATTTAAACTAACACAGAAGAGGTAACCAAATTCTAGTTGATCAAACTTTAGGATTGTTTATCTTGGGGAAACAATAACCCAAAGTTGAAACTTTACATAAAATCTGGCCAGATTCTAGCTCCTAGAATCTAAATTCCAGATACTGCTGAGTCAGTTTCATTCTTGTGACTTAAATGGTCCCTGCCATAGCTCCTCTCCTTTTGAGAGCCCAGCAGCCCCAAGTTACCATAAATTAAGAGTAACCAAACTAGATGATACTGATGATGCTTTGCAAACTCAAACTCCTGACATAGATTTGTGTGATGAGTGAGGAGAGTATCTGTAAATGTCTCTCAAAATTTTCTTTGTCAGAAACCTGAAACCTGCCCAGACTCGCAATGTCTCTTCTCTCCCAAGCCCCAGTCCTTATTTGTTTACGTCATTTACCACCATCTGTAGCGGCTGGAACTTTCCCCTTCATCTCTCCCTACCCACACACACCCAAAGTGGGCCCTGGGGTCCCTGCAGAGCAGATTTCCTTGGCAATAGTCCCCCACCTCCTCCGCCCCAGGTACACACATGGGCCTTCTGAGGGAATTCCCAGGGAGACCCCAAGCCTGGGAATTTTAGTATGGAATTGCTGCACTCCAGGAATCCTTCCCTCAGGTCCTAATAGCTCTGCCTTGGGAAGTCCTCTCCAGGAAGACTGGCTCAGCACCCCTGTATGGTTGGGAAAGTTCCTAGAAATGGAGCCATGAATAGAGGATGAGGGCTTCTGGGTAGGATTCCATGGTTAATACATTTGGGAACTGGTGGGTCAGACAGAGCCTTAATTCATTACTGTGTGATTCTAATCTCTGAGAGAGATAATATATAGGGTTTGCTAAACTTATTGGATGAAAGGACAGTTACTTTTCTAAGAAGTATTCATAGGACAAAATGTTACATGGAACTTGCTTTTGAAAATATGATTCCCACCCCCCAACCCAAACCAAATGAGACTCATTCTGGTTTCTGTCTTCTAAAATGATATCCTTTTCATTAAGATGAATCTGGTCCCAATCCAAACTGCAATGATAACTGACAGTAGTGTCTAGTATAATTGGAGCAGTGATGGAGGTGGGGCAGGTAAATGCAAGAGTGGCAGAAATTAATCTGCAGTCAGAAATTAATCTGACCCCAGACTAATGCTGGGGCAAGAGAGAGGGATATATGAGAGTGCCAGAATATGGTAGATATGGTAGGTGCCATGGCAGGGTGAAGGCATCCAGGTGGGAGCTGAAATCCAGCCAGGATACTGCTAGACAAGCTGTTTTTCTAATTACTCCAGCCACAGAAAGTACCTTTGACAATCCCTCTCTCTCTTTTCTAGCTGGATGGCCCAGAGTGGGTACCTTTTAGCACCAGAGGGGACACTTTTCCTAATTTGCACAGTAGTGTCCTATGTTTTAGTAGTGATCTCAAGGGTGGTTACAGGAGATGGTGCAAAGACAAGAGTGTCTATTTGGTATAGGCGTAGGGAAGATTAGTGATAGTTAGGAAATTTCTCCAGATAATGGCAAGGCACTTCTTTAGCAGCCCCCCTTTCCTGAGTTTCCCATTGTTCCACTTATTAAACTCTGACATATGTCATGTCCTATGTACCCGGATATCCATTCATCCTGATCACAACCTAATCTCCCACTTACCACACCATCTCAGAACATTGTCTGGCAGATTAAAATATCTCCCCAGCTCTGCTAACCCACTCTTATAACATGACTAGCTCCTCCTTCCCCTTTTTTAATCCCTTTATCTATAAGTACTTTTTAAAACAAGGGCTGACAGCTTTATTGTTCAGGAATAATTGTCAAAAGGCTTAGTGGACTGTACTTGCCAGTAAAAGGTTATTTGCTGGCTTGGGGTGTGTGCTCCTCAGCTGTCCTGTGTCATTCCAATTATATTGTCATATGGTGAGATTTGTGCCTGATGTCATTGTAGGCGAGGATATAGTAGAGGCAACTCATTTGTTTGATGGTGCTTCCCAGTTCTCCATTTGATGAGATGCTTTTATCATTCAGACCTTTGAGACAATTCAACCTGCTTCCTTCATCTTAAAGGTGAGAAAATGGGTCCAGAAAGGGAATGTGATTTACCCCAAATCATACTATGTGTTGGTGATGGGACCAAGATGAAACCCAGCTCCCCAGGACTCTGACCAGGACTCCTGAACTCATAGCTTTGGGCACTGACCTCATGGGGTGAAAGGGAAGATTATATTTCTATTTGAGTGTTTTCTAACACATGAAATTTATATAGATAGCTATACCTAGCAGGAGCCAAAGAACAATAATTTAAAAATTGTTCTATAAACGTCATATCCAAGTTAATTAAACAAACTTTTATTGATTTAAGAGAAACTGGTTAATCAAGTTCATGATTCATTAATAATCAATTTAAGTTGATATGAAAATATTTGTGGTATGAGCAAGAGATGGAGAAAAAAGGATCCAGAGAACAAGAAGAATAGGGCAGAAGAAGGGGGATTTAGAGAGAAGTGTTACTTGTGTGTTGGAGAGGGATAGATAGAAATTTGGGAGTCATCTGTAGAGAGATGATAGTTGAAGAAATGAGAATGGGTGAAATTGCTGGGGATAATCTAAACAGAAACATTACATGGTAGATAATTAAAATATCCATTACCACTTGCTGTATATCTTTCTTTCCTGAGTTCAAAGCCTTTCACCAATGCTATCACATTTACCAACACAGTATCTGTTACAAGCACGCAGTAATTATTGATTCCCTAAAGCACACACGAGTTAAGTGACCTGACCCAAACCATAAGTAGTGGAGATAGGACCTAAAAGTATTGCAAAGCTCTGTGGCAATACAACAGACTCATTTAAATAATATATGCTTGTTCACGTTAGTCTTTGCTAATTCATGTGATTGTCCAGTTTTTCTTAATCAAGTTTTAGTTTGTAGCTATAAAGTTAGCACATGTCACTCTACAAAATTGTAAAAATATGGAAACCATAACATAAAACTCATACCATCATCCTGCTATTTGAAGAAAATTGCTATTAACATTTTAGTGTAGATTCCTTTTTCTATGCATTTTAGTACCTTTTTATAATTAGAAAGATATACCATATTGTAGCAGAGAATGTGGAAAATTCAAAAATATATTAAAAAGAACAGTAAAATCACCTGTAATTTTGATTACAGGTGATTTTGATTACATCTAGATGCTTAATGTTAGTACATTCACCTGTAATTTTACTATTCTTTTGAGTGTTTTTATTTTTTTTAAATTTTGGTCAACAAGTATATGAAAGGTACTCAGCATCACTAATCATTAGGGAAATGCAAATAAAAGTCACTGTGAGATACCACCACATACCTGGTTAGGGTAACTATGATAAAAAATACAAGAGATAACAAGCGTTGACAAGGGTGTAGAGGAAGATAAACTATTGTATACTGTTGGTGGGAATGTAAATTAGTACAGCCATTATGGAAAACAGTATGGAGATTCCACAAAAAACTGAAGATAGAACTACCATATGACTCAGCAGTTGCTCTTCTGGGTATATGCCCAAAGGAAATGAAATCAGGAGGTTGAAGAGGTATCTGTACTCTCATGTTCATTGAAACATTATTCACAATAGCCAAGATATGGAAATATTGACAGACAAATGGATGAAGAAAATGTGCTGTGTTTGTGTGTGTATGATGGAATACTATTAATATTCAGCCTTAAGAAAGGAAGAGATCCTGCCATTTGCCACAGTATGGATGGACCTGGAGGATATTAAACGAAGTGCAATAAGCCAGGCACAGAAAGCCAAACATTTTATGATCCTATTTATATGTGGAATCTAAAGTCTAAAGGTAGAATATATAGAGATAGAGAATAAAACAGCGGTTACCAGAATTGGAGTAGTGGGGAGAAAATGGGGAGATGTAGGTCAGAGGACACAAAGTAGTAAACCTGTAGGATGAAAAAGTCAAAAGATCCAATGTACAACATAAGGACTATAGTTAATAATAGTGTATTGTACTTAGGACTTTTGCTGAATGAGTAGATTGTAACTATTCTTGCCACAGAGAAAGAAGGTAACTATGTGAGATGATAGAGATGTTAATTTGTTCCACTATAGGAACCATTTTACCATATATATATATATATATCTTGTAGCAGCATGTTGTGTAACTTACATATACATGATATAACTTATTTTTAAAAAGGAAAATCTGGCTGGGTACGGTGGCTCATGCCTGTAATCTCAGCACTTTGGGAGGCTGAGGTGGACGGATCGCTTGAGCTCAGGAGTGCAAGAGCAGCCTGGACAACATGTAAGACTTCGTCTCTGCAAAAAATAATTTTAAAAATTAGTCGGGTGTAAGAACACACACTTGTAGTCCCAGCTATTCAGGAAGCTGAAACAAGAGGATCACTTCAGCCCAGAAAGTGAGGCTGCAGTGAGCCATGATCATGCCTCTGTTCTCCAGCTTGGGTGACAGAACAGGACCCTGTCTCAAAAAAGAAAAGAAAAGAAAGGAAAAGGACATCTGAAATATCCACCAAAATTAAAAGGAAAAGTAAAACTACCTGTAGCTACTCCATCAAGTAATAATTACTGTTAACATTGTGGTATATTTCCTTTTAGTATTTTTTCCTATGCATTCACAAAGAAAAATGTTTTATTAAAATGTGATTATGCTGTATATATAGTTCGATACTTGCTATTTTCACTTAATATTGCATCATGAGTATTTCACCATATCATTATATATAGTTAAAAACATTATCTTGAATGGTTGCCTAGAATTCACGTGTGTGAATATACCATAATTTCTTATGGATGCACTATAGTTTATTTTTTAGTTTCACTAACAGTGTATAAGAGGACCTGTGTCACTACATTCTCATTATCATTGCATTTTAACTTCTTCTGTCTCTGCCAATTTACTAGAAGAATGATGAAATCTCATCGTTTGAACTTTCATTTCTTTGCTAATGAGATTGAACTTTTTTTGGAACAACTCGGTTTTTGACATGTGGCTTTCAACGCCTACTGAATGCACTACTTCTAGTCAAAACCACATATACATGTTTAGGACTCATGGCTCCAGTTGTGACAGAGCAATGATTGCCTTGCTAATATGTTTTATATAGCACTGGGCTCAGTGCCACAGCCGCTAAATAAATCATAAGCTCCTTGACAACTAGGCCCATATCTTAATCATTTCTGCATCCCCCATAACCCCCAGCCTATTGCCTAACACAGAGTAAGCTTTAATAAATGCTTGTTAAATGGATATGGAGGTGGAGCTTTTGTGAGGGTCGATGTTAAGTTACTGAAATAGCTTTTGAAATCTCTTCATGTGAAAAAATAATCCCTGGAGTCAAAATTTAAAACCATTGCTCAGGCCTCAACCTATCATCTCATGTGATCAGGAACAATGAAGAAACAGATTTTTCCATAAAAGGGGACTTCTTTTTGCCAAAGGATCCTTTTTCTAGCCATGGTATCAAATCCACAAACACAGCACCATTATGATAGAGGAGAGTCAAAAGTAAAGCTACTAGAAATGAGCAAATGGCTACAAAGGAAAATAAATGGATGAGAAGAAATAAGGGGGAAAAAAAGAAAATATATGCAATTTAGAACTGTTTTTCCTTCACTTTTCTACTTGGTAAATAGAGCATGAAAGCTGCAAAGACTAGTGGAAAATTTTTTGCATAAGGAAACTGAGGCTTAAAGAGGTGAACTGACTTGTCTAAGGTGATGTAGCTTCTATAAGAGCATAGCTAAGACTGAGAGGAGTGTCTTTCAATGAGATCCTACTCCTATCCTCCACACCTCACAGCAGTACATCAAAGCAGTTTGTATTTCTCCATTCTCCTTGCCAGCTCTATACTTTAAATATCTATCTCTTCTTGTACTTCTTATACTCTTCTTGCGCTTCTTATACTCTATTACAATTGTTTGTTTTTATTTTTGCCTCCCTCAGTAGATTCTGTTCTTCAAGGGCAGGAACTGAGTCCTGATCTCTATAACTTCAATATCTAACATAACGCTTGATTCATCTAGATGCTTAATGTTAGTTCATGAAAGATATCATGTTAATTACCAAATCTGTGTTGTTATGTTTTGGCATTCAAACCCTGAGCATCTGGAAATCTTTCTAGTTGAATAAATTTGCCAAGTATATAATAACTCCCAATAATTTCTGTTAATTATTAGGGTTTTGCCATAAGTAAGGCTGTACTTGGAGAGGAGAGAAATGACTATTGTAGAGAAATGACAACAGGCTAGGGAAGGGGAATATGAGGGAAACAGAGCAGATAGGGAAAACTGAGGAGACTAGAGGAGGGAGATACTGGATAGAAGAAGAAGATCTTATGGGAAATTAGCCATTAGTGTTAACCATGTGCTTTTGTGGTACGTGTTCTCATATGCATACATACCTCACAGTAATTCTTTGTGTAGTATCACACCCACTTTACAGATGGGACAACTGAGACATGTTAACTGACTTTCCCAGAGTCACACAGTTAGGAAGTGGCAGAGATGAAATCTAAATTCATGTCTGTCTAATTTCAAAACCTGTATTTTTCCTTGTGTCTTTCTAATACTCCATGCTGCCTCTTACTGGCATTGAAAGGAATAAAACAAAAGAAAGCTTTTTTTTTTAATTTAAAAATTGCATGTCAGATTAACCAAATATTAATGATATACCATGTCTTCTTTTGAGACTTTCCCCTAAACTTCCCTAACAGTTCTTTAGCCTACTTTATTTATGTGACATTACCTGTGAAGTACTCTACATGATAGAGTCAAGGAGAAGTTATAGGTGGCAATGGTGCTAATGAAAGAGAACAGCAGTCTTTGAAAGCACCAAAGTTATACATACATCATCTTGCCTCATCATTGAGGGGATAAAATGCCAGCTTGTGTGCTGCTGTTGGAAGCCTGGCCACCTTCAGTTCACCTCCTGCACTTTTGCCACTCTCTTGGCTTTATTGAACTTCCCACAAGCTCCATAATTCCTACTTCAGCATGCTGCTTATCTTGTGATTGGCAAAATTCCTATTGTTTAGTTTCCCAACAAGCAATTGGCAGCTCATTAGAACTGATTCGTTGCTTTCCAGGATTTTAAAAGTTTAGAATGTATTAAGTTCTCCAAGAAAGAGGAAATCTTGACTGGATCTTCAAAGAATCCCATTTTAGCTGCGTGTTCTCAAAAGTAAAGTTAATATCCAAGCAGTCGATTGCACCTAGTTGTCTAAACAATGTTCCAGATCCAATGAAGATTTTCTAATTATTCCCATCCTCCATTCTGGAGGCAGCCTGGCACCAGCTTTGAGAGAAGGCAGGAAGATGGGTCTGTCTCACTGCTCTACCCCTCAAAGTCCTTATGAAGTTACAAATTCCACCTGTTCTGGAGAGGAACTCAGACTGAATAAAATATTAGGTCATTTGGTAGAATATCTTGACTTGGTTTTGCCTTAATGCACTTTATCATTGTTCTACAAGAATCTAAAGCTTTCTTAGAAAAGTTTGCGAAATACTGTTAGGTTAACCATGTGAGATCTAAGACCTGGAAGGGATATACATAAGCCATTTAATTCATCCCTCTGCTTAGGTACATCAATACCTAAATTATAAATGAGTGATAGGTTTTATCCTTTAGAAAATATTTCTCAATGTAGGTATTTTGTGTCTTTTTAGTCAGTAGTATGTTCTGGTGTTTAAGTCTCTGGCATGGTCAAGAAGTTCTCCCTAATGTTTGAATTCTTTTCTAGCTGTGCTTTTATGCCCAATTGATATAAGCAATTTAGAAGTCCTAGGGAGATGCATGACATTGAAATTTGCTGAAAAGTACTCAGAGTTGGATTACAGTAGAAACAATGAAGAATCGTGCCAGCCTGCAGAGACGTAAGGAGAATAGGAAAATGTATAACTGATTTCATCATGAATTTGCATGCAAATAAGGATGAAGAAGTCTATGGGAGGGGGAAAAGAACAGGTAGAGAAAGTAGAACTTATACTAATGCCATTGGAAATGAATCAGTAGAGGAGAAAATTTTAGGGCAATAATGTGAAATAATTGGAAGAGATAGGGCCCACTTCAGAGAGATTTGAGGGGATAGATTTTAAATTGAGAGAACGAGATTGATTGTATAACCCATGCAATCTACACTATAATGAGTATACTGGGAAGTAGGGAAGGGAAATAGATACAGGAAAATACTGACTGGTTTATCAGGAGGGTAAGATGGTGGTATAGTATCTAGAGAGCTAAGTAATCCACTGATTTTGAAGCACAAGTAAAGAACAACTCTGGTGATAGTGTAATTGGAACGATGTGCCTTTATAAGGCCTTGGCACAATGAGAAGTTACATTTGAGAAGTATCCATTTTGAATGGCTATTCATGTAGGCCAGGATAAAGATTTTCGTAGAAAACAGCTGAATATAAATGAGTAAATCTTTGAGGAGTAAATTTTGGAATAGTTCATTTAGACAAATGAAAGTTCATGTTTATTATTATTATTATTTGTTTGTTTGTTTGTTTGTTTTGGAGACAGAGTCTTGCTTTGTCACCCAGGCTGGAGTGCAGTGGCACGATCTCAGCTCACTGCATCTCCACCTCCCAGGTTTAAATGATTTTCCTACCTCAGCCTCCCGAGTAGCTGGGACGATAGGCGCCCACCACCACGCCCAGCTAATTTTTTTTTTTTTTTTTTGGTATTTTTAGTAGAGACGGGGTTTCATCGTGGTAGCCAGGATGATCTCCATCTCCTGACCTCGTGAGCCACCTGCCTCGGCCTCCCAAAGTGCTGGGATTACAGGCGTGAGCCACCGGAAAGTTCATGTTTAATCCTGAATATGATCACTGTTTCACTTCTAATTGGAGATTCTGCCTAAGGAAAGAGGAGGAGTAGGTAAAGACTATTGTCACCCAGAGTACATTCTTGCGACCCTAAGCGGAGAAGTTGCCATTAATGAGGAAGGATGAGCTCACCAAATAGATATGCCTTGTACATACTTAACATTGAATGATCATTCTGATAGTTAGGAAATGGAGCTTGCATGATTCTGAGCCCACTGCCTCAGTTAGCATTCCTTTGTACTGGTGTTGGAAGTACAAGGCTGACAGCTGTTATAGCAAGGATTACCAAGTAAACACTATTTCTGTGTTTGGTAGTGATATTAGCTATTGATCTTCACCTCCCTCAGAAATGTGGCAGTAGTGATCTCTTCTCATTCATCATGATACTTCCCGGGCTTCAGAGATTCTGATAATTGTGTGAAGTTCTGAACCTTTACTCTTCAAAATATTTTACCAGTGACTGTAGAGAAGCTAATGAGAAACCTGTGAATTTGCTGAGTTTGAACAGTAAAGTTGGAATTTTTCTTTTTCATCTTAAACTGTAAGGAAGAGCTCAGCTAGCTTTATTTACAAAACAAACAAAGAAACAAACAAACAAAAAAACAGCCCACAAAGTCAGATCATAAAGATGAACATATCTAATGAACAGAATTGTAGTATCTTGGGCCTTAAAGTTATAATCTCATGGCTTAAAGTGAAGGTTATTGATTTCATCCATCATAATATTTTGCATAATAATCCAGACTTTAAATGAAAGAAATAGAGAATTAGGTAAGTTCCAATCAGTGAACTGCTGATAAGATAACAGTTTCTTTAAACCCAGAAGAAAATGGGTTTAAAGAAACTAGTTCAACTCATTAAACATTAGCATTCAGGCAGTTTCCTTGGAGTCAGAGGGATCCAGAGATGAGTCAGCCGTGATCTCTGCCCTCAAGGTACTTCTTGTCTGATAGGAAGGAGAAGCCCAATAATAATCTAAAGTGGAATATGTTGAAGGTGGTTAAGAGAGGTAAAGACAGCACTCTGGAATTTAGACTTGGTAAAGATTACAATTGAGTTGGGGTAGGGAGATCAGGTGAGGACTGGACCAAAGGATCAGCTGACAGTTAAGTGGGTCCTGTCTCCAGCAAGGTTCAGGCAGGCTGGGCACAGGAAATGAGATTTTTCTGTTACTTTTTTACCAGATGGAAAAGATTTGAAAGTGGTTGAAGGGAAGCTTACCACTTTCAAATCAAAAAAAAAAAAAAAAAAAAAAAAAGAGGCTGATGAAATAGAAATGGTTACCTCTTCAGCTGAATACTGATATTATGGTGAATTATGGACATATTATTGTTATACCTTGACAGGTCAGTACGGGTGTACCTCCATAGTCTATAAAATTTGCATTTGAATTTCAGTGTTCTTACTAGAATTGATCAGGAAGTTATTATAGCATTATGGAACTTCAGTGAACTCATTTAATCTATTGTCCAACCTTGTTTATTATGGTTAGGTGAGAATAAGTTTTATTTTTAAAACGTCTTTAGTTAATTAGCCAGGCATGTTGGCGGGAGCCTGTAGTCCCAGCTACTTGGGAGAGTGGCCTGAACATGGGAGGCGGAGCTTGCAGTGAGCTGAGGTAGCACCACTGCACTCCTGCCTGGGGGACAGAGCAACACTCCGTCTCAAAACAAACAAACAAACAAACAAACAAAAAACATATTTAGTTTTCCTTAGTAATCTGTTCAAGCATTTGCTGTCTATTTAACCAAACTCTTGTGAAGGGTATTTTATGTTGTTCTGTCTTCAGTGCAGATGGAGATCAGCTATGTGTATAATATCCTGCAAGACTTATTAAATGTTTTTCCCATTTTATCTAGGCTTACATAATCCCACTGTCATTGCCTGTACTCACAACCCCTTACTCTCCATTGCTTTGATGATCTTTCTTTTTCTCTAAGCCTCTATATTCTATGCATCTTTCCTTCCTCCCTTCCTCCCAGACATATTCAGAGAGTGAGTGAGCCACAGTGCTTAGTGCTGCAACATTATCAGCCCTCCTTCTCCCACAACACTGATTTGTACCTTGCTGGTACTGTGCTCATGTGACTGCATGGCCCTTATAGAGACTATATAACATAAAGGAAGGATGTGCCTTTGAACCTCATGCTTTTAATGACTTTCATGAAAAAAAATTCATCAGTGTCACTAGAAATGCTAGATTCGTTGTCTATTTCCAATTGATTTCAGTTTCCTGTGGGAATGTGACCAGCATTGATATTCTTGCAGTCTATCAGCATGCATGCTTCAATGCTGCTTTTGTTTGGTATGGCCACTTCAGTTGGTTTATGTGAAGATTGTGTATCTCTTAGTTCATCTTCCAGTCCATTACCCTTCTCTATCTTTGTGCTCTATGGGATGAATACCATAGAACGTTTTAGGAAGCAGGGCTATGATGGATTTATTTTAAGGTAAAAAATTATTTCTCTGTTTTTTCCTTGAACTGCTTCCCCCACTCCAATCTCTTTTCTCAATCCCATTCTATATTTCTTTACCCCCAAAACAAGCATAGAGTCAGTAACCATAAAATGTCATTAGTCTCTGATTTAGGTTTGAGTCTGAACTAATTTTGAATTCTTGGCTCTAATGGATGCTTTCATAATAATTATTGGCAGCATCTCTTTCCACCTTAGTTTTTATTAATACTGACTGACCTTGTATAAGAAATATGAAAAATATTTCCCTTTCCTCTATCACCTTATGTATTTGAAATGACATTCCTTCTCTCTTCCTTCCTTGAAGTGGCAGCATTGATTTTCTTTTGTTAATCTCTGCTTCTGTTTTCAGAAACAACAGTCAGACATACATCCCTGCAAATAGCTGTTCTTTTGTCTCTTCTAAATAGTGTTTTTGATAGAAATTTATTTTCTTATGGTCAACTTCTCTTGTACATTAATAGAAGCAGGCGCCAGTTCTCTTGTACATTGTTAGAAGCAGGAACCAGAGAAATAACTCAAAATATTAGTCATGGTTCTGACTCCCACCCAACAAGTCAGGCACTCTGCATTGCACTTATTTTCTGTAAGTAGGCAAAACCCTGAGGATTAACTAGTTCTAGTTTGGAAAACAGTTCATTCATATATTTGAGCATGACTTATGAAAAATTTCCTGTTTGTAGATATGTGCGTGTGCTCACTGTTGTAAAAGACCTTTCTTTCAAATTTGAAAGCCCTGAGCTGGAGAGCTGTCATGGAAAATAGGCAATGGAAAAGTCTCCTAAAATTGTTCCAATTTAAGCCAACTTGCTCCATTTATAAAACTTTTATATAGGCAGTCAGATGTCTGCTTTCAGCAAGTGCATGCGCAGTGGGATCTGAAATTGAGAGCATGTGAAATCCACAATTCATATGATAAGATATTCTTCCTGAATAATGAAAATTGCGGCAGGGAAACAAACCTTCAAGCAAGAATCAGCTTCTTAAGCATTTGTTTTTTTAAAAAAAAAGATATCTGTGCCCATTATGAAGTATCTTTTGGCAAGAGAAATAAAAATACTCCTTACTACAGATGGCAAACTGTAGACAAATGCCCTGTATGTGGTATCACGTGTAATTATATCATTTCATCTTGAAACATTTTATGGGTTTGCCTTGCTGGATGTCTGTTGTCTTTATCTTGTCTCATATGCATATACTAAGTTATATGTATGTACACATATAATTTGATTGGATAAATCCACCTAAATTAACTACTCTTGGCTTTTTCTTTGCTGTGTGGCTGGAGGGGTCACATATTTCAGATTTCGAAATAAAGAACATTTAAGGTATCAGTGGAAAAAACTTAGGAAAAAATCTGTTATCTGTTAGTTCTTATAAGGAGAAGGTAATGGAAGAATTCAGAATGAATTCTATGAGCAAAACTGGTTTAGGTGATGAAGTTTCCATTGATATAACTATATCAAAGCTTGTGGTAGCAAATCTTAGAATTCTTCATCTATAACTTACAGGCACAAAGACAATATAGTATGCATTTATTAGTACTGATTAAAATACAAATATAAGCTATTCTGGTGGCAATTAGAAAGCACAACGTGTAAAGAAAATAAAAGAAACTACTTTTTTTTTTTTCCAGGATTTCAGAAGAAAGGCAGTTTTACAGAACTGAGTGAATTCTGCCTTTTCATGTTGGATATCGTTCTGGTTCTCATCCAGACTAGTTCACAAGTTCAGTATAATAAATTTATGATGACTGCAAAACCAAACTATTTCTTCAGGTCTTTGGAGAGAAATATAGAAAGAGTAGTGGGGAATACTAATATGTACTTTCATTAGCTATGTCATGTATAAAGGAGGTAAATATTAGAGTATTTGTCTTTCACTTCAGAAGGATGCCATTAGAAAATGAAACTGGCAAGAAGTCTTCAGCAGCTCCCAAAAGAAAAGTTATGTTTTCGAGGTCCAGTGTATCATTGGAGTGGGAGGAGGATTATTTCCATATGTGTCAGGGTTAGTTTGTATTTGAAGTTATTTAAAAAGAAAGCAGTTGAACCTCATTAATTCAGTATCCTGTTAATTTGTAAACAAGATTGCCTGAGGGAGCTTTTAAACTGCTTAAAAGAGCAAACTTTTCAAACACTTTAGAGGTAGTGCCTGGTACACTAATTTCAAACAGTTATTTGCATGTGAGGCAAACATCCTTGCTGGGCAACATTTTGTTCATTTCACTCTAGCTATGGTATGCACAGTAATCCTTTCCTAAGCCTGAATTCCCTTAATCAAAATTATATCCTAGGCAGACTTGCATCTATGTACTTCTTTCCCACCATCATCTCAAGAATTTTGGATAGAGATTTAAACAAATCTCCATTCACTCCAAGTTTTGAATTTGGGAGCATTATCAAGGTACCCCAAATCAAACACCTGGATGGAGGATTGGTCAATGAAAAAATGTTTCTTAATATTTTATTTGTAACATGGAAAAGTGAACTTACAAGGATCTCATTAAAACTGTGAGAGAGGAAGACCCTGGAAAGTTTGTAATCAGCAGATTAAGTGAAAAGTTAATTGTACAGCATCCTTTAGTGCTCATTTACCCAACAATTGATATTCTTTTTACTTAATGTGCTGTTTCTGTTGTTTTATTTTGATGAGCATTAACAAATATTTCTAAGAGTTCTCTTAGGGTCACTTGTAACCACAGTCTCCTAAACTCTAGGGAATGTGGCATTGTTCAGCTCAAGAGAGAATTCTGAGGGAGCCCAAGGCCTTAGGTACTTATGTTTAGCTACTGGGACTCACTTTGATCCCAGAACACTGGGACCTTTTTCTGAGTGTCTGAGAAGTAGACTTTCTCTTTCTAGTTGTATTCTATTGTTCTTGCTCGAAGGCTAAACTTTTCCTAAACTCCCCTCATCTTTGATGAAAGAAAAGCTTTCACTCAAACCCCCATTTTCTATCCTCAGCCAGCCACATTGTTACCTCAAGCCTAATTCTCATTATTTTGAGTCAGCAGGACTCAACTAGTTTGCAGCTACACACTCTCCATACTTTATTTTACACTTTTGTCTGATTCCTCACAGTTTTCAGCTCCTTTCAGGCCAGACTTCCCCTTTCATTTCATCTGATCTATTTTAAGTGTCATTTGTGCTACTCCTGACCAACACCTTATCTATTCCAAATTAGCATATACAAGAAAGTTGTTTGTCTAAACTTTGAAGGTAGCTTCCTACTCCCACCAAGGAGGCTGTGAGAGGAGTGCAAAAAGGGAAGTTTGTATTTCTGTTCCTTCCGCTGTTACCTACAACATCCCTGTCTTCTGAACTGGGACCCTCAGGCTTTTGCCCTGGATTAGGTATTTTTTCTACAGCTCCCACCAGCTGAGGACCACTGAGTTATTTACTCTTTATCTACAGTGAAGATAATTTTGAACTACACATGGTAGGGGCATGTGGTCTAAAACTGGGACCAAATATTAAAAATCAGAATTTTTCCTTATACGCTGTTATTTTTGTAACTCAACTATATCTTTACTCCACTTTCTAGAATCTCCACTGTAGGTAACAGCAGAGGGTGAGGGGATGTGTGAAGAGTGAGAGTGTTTTGTGAAACAAGGTCTTGCCTCCCTTAGAATGTGAAGAATAAGTTCTGGTTTATTCTTTTCTTTTCTTTACCTTTCTTCTTTTTTCTGGAAAGCAAAATGGATTTACCAAATAAGGTTTCACAAATAACTATACTCAGTCTCCCATTGATCTAGGGCCCCTATACAAACAGCCCTGGAGTTGTATGGCTGGTGACCTCCTCATGCTTTTTCTTATGAAGAATAAGTACAATCTACCTCACTAGGGAGTGTCCAGTCATGTGTTTCCAGCTTTGTTAAAGTGTGACTGAATGTGTATGTTTAAAGTGTACAGTGTGATCATTTGATATACATTGTGAAATGATCACAATCACGCTAATTAACACAACAATCACCTCACCTAGTTACTTAAGTGTGGTGGGAACACTTAAGATCCACTCTCTTAGCAAATTTCAAGTATACAGTTTTATTAACTTAGTTTCCATGCTGTACATTAGATCCCCAGAACTTATTCATCTTATAACTAAAAGTTTGTACCCTTTGACCAGCTATTCCTCATTCCTCCTGTCTCACACCTCCCTTTCTCCTTTCACGGAGTCATTTTGTGAAGGCTCTACTGGCCATGGTTAACTTGTCTTTCTTCACAGGTATATTTTGCTAGTCATATTCTGTCTTTCAGAAGACATGTTGATTACTCTTTTCGCTTTCTGGTGATGGTTGTCTTCTGTGAGATCTATAATGTAAGACTTTATCTCTTTCTAAAAGGATGTATAAGCTCAGGAAAGATTACTGGCAACAGCTATGTAATAAAGGACAGGGAAAAAGTACAATGAAATGTGTTAAAAATGACTTTGTGGAAGACATTTTTTTGTATCACGAAATACATAGTTACATAGTTGCCACAGAAACTTTTCAGATTTTCAAATTATTGTCTAAATTCATGAGAGGTAGCCATTTGTATGGTTATCTATTGCTACATAACACATCACCCCAAAACTCATTGCTTAAAACAACAATAATAATTTATTATCTCTCATGGTCTCTGTGGGTTATGAATTTGGGAATGGCTAGGTTGGATGATTCCTGTTGGAGGTCTCTAATGAGCTCATGCATTAGGCCATTCTTGCATTGCTGTAAAGAAATATCTAAGACTGGGCAATTTATAAATAAAAGAGGTTTGATTGGCCCATGGTTCTACTGGCTGTACAGGAAGTGTGGTTCTGGGATCTGCTTCTGGTGAGGGCCTCAGGATGCTTCCAATCATGGCAGAAGGTGAAGGGGGAACAATTGCATCACATGGCAAAAGTGAGAGTGAGAGATGTAGAGGTGTCAGGCTCTTTTAAACATCCATATCTTGTCGGAACTGAGTGGGAACTCACTTATAACCAAGGAGATGGTGCTAAACCATTCATGAGGGATCTGTCCCCATGACCCAATCACCTCCCACCAGGCCTCACCTCCAACATTGGGAATCAAATTTCAACATGAGATTTGGAGGGGACACACTTCCAAACCATATCAGCTTGCAATCTAATGTTGGCTGGGGCTGCAGTCATCTGAAGGCTTGTCTGGGGCGGGAAGACCTGTTTCCCAGTGACTCAATAACATGGCTGGCAAGTTGGAACAGACTGTAGGTGATGAGTCTCAGTTCCTCTCCTTGTGGGCTTCTACATAGGTCTTCTGTAATATCCTTATAACCTAGCAACTGATTTTTCCCAGAACAAGTAATCCAAGAGACCAAGATGGAAGCTACAATGCCTTTTTTGGCCTATACTTGGAAGTCACACATCATCACTACTGCTGTGTTCTATTGGTCATGCAGGGCCAAGCCTGATTCATTGTGGGAGGAGACTATCCAAGGTCAAGAATACCAGAAGGTGTGCATCATTGGGGAACATCTTGGAAGCTGGCTATCACGCCATCTATATGAATGAATAAAAAACCTTCTGAGTATCTAATAATAATAATAATAATGATAACAACAACAACAATAACAGAAGCTCCTACTTTTCTGTCTTAATAATTTCTGTATAGAAACTCCTAGTGTAATTTCTGGGCCGGCATGCACTCCTGGTTCTCTTCTTTCCTCCTTGCCTTTGTTTTGTCTATCACTTTCATGGAACTCTTTCTTCAGTCTGCCCTTTCAACATGTTTCCTTAGGGGCTTATTCTCACTGTACATGCTTTACCTGGGTGACATCAAGGGTGCTGTATTAGTCAGAGTTCTCTTAGAGGGACAGAACTAATATGTATGTAATATATGTATTACTGTATACATATATACATAGAGGAGTTTTTTAAAATTTAATTATTATTATTATTATTATTATTATTATTATTATTTTGAGACAGAGTCTCACTCTGTGGCCCAGGCTGGAGTGCAATGGCACAATCTCAGCTCACTGCAACCTCTGCTTCCTGGGTTCAAGCGATTCTCCTTGCCTCAGCCTCCCAAGTAGCTGGGACTACAGGTGCCTGTCACCACACCCAGCTAATTTTTGTATTTTTAGTAGAGATGGGGTTTCGCCATCTTGTCCAGGCTGTTCCTGAACTCCTGACCTCAGGTGATCTGCCCACCTCTGCCTCCGAAAGTACTGAGATTACAGGTGTGAGCCACCTGCCCAGCAGGGAGTTTATTAAGTAATAACATACATGGTCACAGGGTCCCACAATAGGCTGTCTGCAAGCATGAGGAGCAAGGAGAGCCAGTCTGAGTCCCAAAACTGAAGAACTTGGAGTCTGATGTTTGAGGACAGGAAGCATCCAGCAGGGGAGAAAGATGTAGGCTGAGAGGCTAGGCCCATCTCTCTTTTCACGTTTCTCTGCCTGCTTTATATTAGCTGGAAGCTGATTAGATTGTGCCCACCAAATTAAAGGTGGATCTGCCTTCCCCAGCCCACTGATTCAAATGTAAATCTCTTTTGGCAGCACCCACACAGACACACCTAAGATTAATACTTTGTATCCCTCAATCCATTCAAGTTGACACTCAGTATTAACCATCACAGGTGCCCACTACTGAGGTCTCACATCTATATTTTCTGCCTAAACTTCTTTTATTTCAGGCACCTATCTCTAAAATAATTGCAAATTGACCATTTTCAAATTCTAACTGATCACTTTTCTCTCTAAGCCTACTCTTCCTGTACCCTCTTTCTGGTATCTGACATGAAGTTGACATTGGAGTGTTTACTGAATGAATATATTTATGCATCATGACATCTCTAATTGTAGGCATCTTTATGCTTTTCAGTGTGGGCAAATATCACACTGGCAAAAATAAATTATTAGACAACTTTAGGGCTGGGCATGGTGGCTCACACCTGTAATCCTAGCACTTTGGGAGGCTGAGGCAGGAGAATTGCTTGATCCAAGGAGTTCGAGACCAAGCCTGGGCAACATAGGGAGACCCCATCTCTACAAAAAAAATTAAAAGATTAGCCAGGCGTGGTGGTGCTATTAGGTCCCAGCTACTCAAGAGACTGATGTGGGAGTATTGCTTGGGCCTGGGAGGTTGAGCATGCAGTGAGCCACTGTGCTCCAGACTAGGTGACAGAACAAGATGCTTTCTCAAAAAGAAAACATAAAACTTTGATAGAATAATTTTTTAAAAATATAGGCCATTCATTAGGGATAAATGGGTAAAAGTAAACATGCACATAGATATAATATTTATGGTTCATTTCAAACATTTATGAACCAGAAAAGATGTCTGAGAGTCATTGTCAACTATTACTTGAAGTCTCAATGCCCAATACTGCCATAAGGGATTCATAATCCTAGGTATCATCAGGATGGAAACAAAGCTCTACCTTTTCAAAAATTCTTTTATTGGGTATTCTTCAAATGTGGCCTTTTACAACCACCTCTTGCCCCAACCACAGCATAACTTCAGCTTTCTCCTTTGACCTACTCTGTCTATATAATGCACTGGTTCTGAGAAGTTTAGACTAAAACTTATCAAAGGACAGGAAAAGAGACTGGTGATGATGATGATGATGATGATGATGATGATGATGATGATGAAGAAGAAGAAGAGGAGAATGATGATAGTTAACATATAGGAATTTTCTTGTATGTACCAAATGATGTGCTAAGTGGTCTGTATGCATTATCTCATTTAACCATCACAACAACCCCACGGGATAGGTGCTACTATCTTTAGCCCCATTTTAGAGATGAAGCAACTGAAGCTCCCAAGATCACACAGTGAATAAGAGATGCATTCAGGTTGAGAATGACACCTGTCTTACTCAAAACCTCTTTGTAATCCCTTCCAAACCCCCTCCCCTAACCTCAATCACCTTAATAGGTGCTGTATACCTTCTTAAAGGATATAATACTGCCTAAAGTCACTGAATTAGAGGAAACTCCAAAGGTCATATATATAGCCTATAAACCTACATATGTGAAATATAAGACACTATAGCTTCTGCTGTTACTTTAGTGTCCTCTCTAAGTTGAAACTCTCAACGGCTCAGTGAAGTATCTATAAAGGATATTGTCACCACTTAGGGGATATGTGACTTGCCAAAAATCACCCAGTAAGCTTGTGATAGAGCTGGAACTAGAATCTAGGCCTCCTCATACCTAGTTCCTTTTTTTCTTCTATTTTAGTGTTCAAGGGTATGAGTGTGGAGCCACATTTCTAATTATCATTAGCCAGAAGATACACATGACTGTTCTGAGATTTTTTTTTTTTTGAAATGGAGTCTCGCTCTGTCGGCCCAGGCAGGAGTGCAGTGGCATGATCTCAGCTCACTGCAAGCTCCGCCTCCCGGGTTCACGCCATTCTCCTGCCTCAACCTCCCAAGTAGCTGGGACTACAGGCACCTGCCACTAGGCCTGGCTAATTTTTTTGTATTTTTAGTAGAGACGGGGTTTCACCATGTTAGCCAGGATGGTCTCGATCTCCTGGCCTTGTGATCCACCCGCCTCCGCCTCCCAAAGTGCTGGGATTACAGGCGTTAAGCCACCGCGCCAGGCCTGTTCTGAGATATCTTAAATGATATAGATTTTTATAATTGGGGAGAACAAAGGACCAATACCAGTCATGTGCTTGAGAATTACCGTATCAGTGTTGATGAATCATTTGGTTTCACCCAAGCGCCCTCTTGAGTCCTTTAAACTTTTTTCCTTTCAGCTTTATTGAGGTATAATTGACCAAAAATTGTATATATTTAACGTATACAGCATGGTGATTTGATATATGTATACACTGTGAAATTATTACTACAATCAAGCTAATGAACACACCCAACTTGTTTAAAATAAGTCTATTATCCCAGGATACCCAGACCCCCCTGATAAAAGTCCTGCGTCTCCCTGCAAGGCATGCTTTAATACAGCTTCTTCCCACAAGGGGGAGCCAAAAATGCTTTGGGGGCTAGGAGATGAAAAACACTAAGAAGTTCTGAAAATCCTGCTTCCTTTCTGGTTTCTTTTGCCAGTAAGGCCCACCCAGCAGTCTCCAGAAAGGAAAAGTAGATGGTGTTGATGCTGATGGTAGTGTTTTTGTATATGGGCATGGGATGAGGGTAGGGGACTTTCATCTAAAGAAACTTGATCCTGAGAGATAAAGTCCTTCTGAGCAAACACTCAGCACTGTGTTCTCATCACCTATTTCTTTCTCCTCCTGGAACTTTGTCCTGCAAAGCTGCATTCTTTTGCCACTGTCAGGGGGAATTGGATCAGCTGCCTGTTGAAGTCTGCTCCCTTAACACTGGGTTAGTAATCTTGCCCCATCAGCCCATTGGAGCTGCTTCTGCCACTTCCCACTAAGGGTGTTAAAGAGGACCTGGTAAAAAGACTTCTACTGCTTTCTTTGCAGAAGGTGGGTAGATATTGGGGGAGAAAATCCCATGTGATTATGGCCTTTAGCACTGCTTTAACTTTGGTAGTACCAATATTTCAGTTAAGCCAGGAGCAAAAAGGGTTGCTCTGGCTTTGACAGATAAAGCAAATTTCTGAATCCACATTTGAAGAAGAAATTTGGCCCCAAACCAGGAGTATGTATAAAGGATGGAGAAATTCAGGCTTATTCAGAATGTAAAAATTAATTAAACTGTTGTTTCCATTGATACCCTGCAGATCTTTTTTTCTATCAGAAATATTTAAGAAATTTACATGTGATAATAACTTTCAAACACGATATTTCCAAATGTCAAGTTAATGTGTTCAGGGAACAAAAAGACTCAAGTACCCAGTATGAAGCTCACATCACATCTGTTTCCGCAAGTACTTTTGGGGCCCTTTGAGGCAAAGACGGTGGGGGACCTTGACTTATTTTTAAGACATGGAAGTGAAGATGGGAACATCCCTTTCATCTCCCTTCATCTTTAAAAAGGGAGATGAGGATTGGTTGGCATAGTCTAGTATTTCAGGAAAAAATAAGTTACAAGTGATTTTAATTGCAGAAATAAGAATATTCATAAGTGAAAAATGGGGTTACTTTTTAAGATAGAGAGAAGTAGGCTATTAAAATGACATATTTTGAATAATATAACTTCCCAGCAAGATGTAATTGCTGATTTTTTAAAAGAGTAAAGCAATAATCTAGTAATCCTAAAATTCCATTCAGTTTTCTGTAGACATTTAAGAATTACTGTTTGTTTTCTGGAGTGGAAGTAACATCTTTTGCAGTTAGTTTTTGGAACATGGCCACTGCTGAATAAAGAATTCCAGTCGTGCATTATATTCCTTTTGTATAATTGCACTAAGAGAATACGTTGGCATATTGTATGGTTTATAATGAGCTGCAAATAAAAATGAAAAAGGTACCACAAACCCTCAACAATGAATTAGTTATTCTGAATATTTTATTTTTGTAACAGTGATGCTGTATAAATTGAACAAAATGTCAAAAATGCTTCTTGGTATTTGGTCTGAGAGTTAAACTAAAGTGAGGTATAGAACTGATCAGTGACTAGATTTCTTGGTTCTTCTAAGGAGTTCCTTCACAGGGCAGTTTAGTTTCTGTCTAAACCTGCCTTTGAAGACATGTTGGGTTAGGTCTAAACCTGTTCCTTTATCACTGTTACTCCAAATCAGGCACTGAGGAGGTTCTGTGACCCTGAGGCCCCAGTTACAATTAAAGTACTTAATAATAATTGTCAAAAACATATGCAGTTATTATACAAGAATGATTATCTTGAGCTACTAGCAATCCTTTAACCTTTAGGCTGTAGGTTCCTTACTTTCTTTCTCATTCCTCCCACATATTTCATATGAGTCCAGTCAGAAACTATAGACTGTTAAAAACTGTGAAGCGTCTGGGATTTTTTTTACCTTACTTGCAAGCCAGCAAGTTAGCTAAGACAGTTTCTTAGTTGCTGGCAGGAGGCACAAGACTCTTGTATCAGAGTTAAAGAACATTTTATTACTCACAACAGTAGCAGTAGCCAAAGTCTCAGCCTTTTGTCTGAGCCCTGGTACCCACAAGATGGTGTGAAGAGGGCCACATGATGTCTGCTCACTCAGTGGGTTGCATTACAGAAGAGAACCCCAAGCTTAGGGGACTCAAATATTTTATAACAGGCAGTAAGCATGCCAGCCCTTTGCTCCAGAGAGTAGCATTATATTTATTATACTGCACTGTAGTCATCTGTATCTTCAAGGGCTGTAAGCAAATCTGCTGTTTTCCCCCCAGAGTAAGACACTATCTCTCTCTAAACAGTCTTGAAAAGATTATTCCAGAACAAAGGCACTCAGTGCATCTGCTCACAAGATGTGCAAAAACACAAGAGATCCACTGGGAATTGTCTACCAACACAGACTAGGGCCAAGATGGCCTCTGAACTGTTGGCTTAGTCCATCCTTGGGAGTTCTGCTGACAGGACAAAGCACCATAGTCATCACCATCATTACTATTACTCTTGCCTGGAAGAATTTTGTCTTCATCTTCCTGAAACAGAAAGTCCATACTTTGCACCTGACTCTGGTTTAGCCAGGAGATTTGGGAGGATGTAACTTGGTCACCATAATTCGACTTGTGACTTGAGATTGGGGGCCAGTGGTTAAAAAGTTAACATGCTAATTTGGTTTACTCCTATCCCTCACTTATAAAAAAAATAACTAACTTGATTGAAGCTTTATGTAGCTTCAGCTCAGTGGTTCAAAGCTTTGAAGGGAAAGACCACTCTGTTGGAAGGAAAGATGTGGAATTTGGACGCTCAGGCCAACTCCCAGTCCCTGAAGAAAAATGGGTCTCCTGACATAGCCTTTAATAAGCTTCTGGACAAAGGGGCCACGAAGCCAGCCAAAAGATCTCTGTTTATCTGCCACATTTTCTTCACATAAGTAGAAATATTATGTTTAAATCAGCAAGCTGTACAATCTGAAATTAACAAAAAATAATTGAATTATAGAGCTGTGTTGTCATGAAAATCCAAAAATTATTGTCTTCAAAATTTTGCCTTAAAAATCCTTTTGTTTTCTTGCCTGATTCTAGGAAGTTCAACATGAGAGAAGGCTGTATTGCCAGATTGTATTTCATAGACTCTTAAAGCTGCAAGGAACCTTAGAGCTCTGCAGGCCAGCCTGGCCCCCAGGGCTAAGTCCGTGCTGTAACTTCTTGACAGAGGATCATTAATTCCTCTCAGAGAGGTAACTGGACTGGGCAAAGCTCTGGATCTGTTCTAGACTCCGCCACTGATGAGCTGTGAGACTTTGTGGATATCACTTGTCTTCTCCAGCCTAGGTGTACTCAGACCTAAAGAAGAGAGAAGCTAGATGATCTTTCAGTGTCTACTAGCTCTGACATGCCTCTGGTGGTCTCTAAATTCTGGAATGTGTGAACATTTGAACATTTTGAAAGGATGATTTTTTTTCCTGATAATAGAAGTAACACGTTTATTTTAGAAAAATAAGAAATTATAGATTTTAAAAGTAATTTCGAATCTTTTTACCGATTTCAGTGCATATTTGAGACTATTTTGTGTGTGTAATAAAATTGGAGTCATATTGTTCTGTAATTTGCCCCTTTTACTTATCAAAATAGTATGCACATCTTACTATAGCAATTGTACTGTATCCTGAAGGAAGTAAAGAGCCAGTGAAGGGTTTTAAGTAATTTTCCCTGTAAGTCATCCCTCCCCACGTCAGTGGTAGAGAAGAGAGAAGATAATTTTTATGCAATTTTGGGATTAATTCATTCCATTGTTTATTGCTTTCCGTGCAGAGAAAGGATAGCTCATGGTTCTCTTCATTGAATATGGGGGTTATAGATTATTTTAGAAGTTTAGACATCATGAGATGCTGTATTATTGGCACTGTCTGTGTACATTTGTCTGCTGTGAAAACAAATTAGAATGGCACATTTCAAGACACTCATGATATGGAGACTATTTAATTATACCAAAATCAAAACTATCAACTATGAGTATCAAATCTCACAGCTCCCAAGGCAGATACAACCATCAAGCCAATTTTTAGTAGCATGTGGGCCAATTGTTACAAAACAGCTTTTAGTGACCACATTTATTTAAGATTTTTTCATTCCTTACACATTCAAAAGAGTCAGAGGTACTGTACGAAATTAAACATTGTAAAATATAGGGCCTTTACATTTTAAAAACCAAGGATATCAACTAAGGAACCAAAAAGCGTGGATGCCATGAAGTATCTAGATACGTCAATCCAAGTCTGTTTCCTAGCAGCAAAAGTAAACAGGAAAATATATTGGCTTGCATGTTTTTATTGTTGCAGCAGAAAAATATGTATTCTTTTCCCCAGACAAATTGTATCCTGATATTTATTATATGGTCCCCCATGTGAAAGATAATAGGTAATAGTAGACACCTTCAACTATAGTTTTGCAATGGAACAATAACCCTGTTAAAATGGATAATTCCTGTATTGACCTTCTACATAAGAGGTGAGTGTGTAATATTAAATCATAATTCAGTTTAGACATTTCTTTGGAGGCTGAAATAATACAGTCCTGATACATGGCTTTCTGATTATTTAAAATATGGAAATAGAGCTTGGAGAATGTGGTTGATCATCTAGCTATCATGCCCACTTTATTCTTTCTTTCTCAAGGGTCAGATGCCTCAAGGGGACCATTGCCTGACTATAGCTTGCATAGGAATCATGTTGGAAATCTTGGTCAGGTAACTCTAGGACCCAGGGTCTAGGTTTATCCATACACTTTGAGTAGGTGTTCAATAAAACTTTGTTGAATGAATAACTTACCAGGGTCCACAGCCTGGACAGATACTTTTCTCCCACTTAGTACTCTCTCTCTACTAGGGAGCACCTTATGTGAATCTGCTTTTTTCTCCATGTACTATCTGACTACTCTCTTAATTCATTTCTCAGTGATCTCCTCTTCTTCCTTCTCTTTTTCACCATTTCCACCCTTGTGCAGTCTGCATCTGCCATGTTTTGGACAGCAGCTGCCACAAATACAATTTAGATACAAATACAATTACATTTCAAAAATTACTCCTACCATATTGCAAAAACTAGAAAACAACAATCAAGAAAAGACTGGTTAAATTATGAAACAGCAATATGATGGAATACTATGCAACTATTGAAAAGATGTTGAAAAGATTTAATGACATCAATAAATATCCATGATATATATTTAAGTGGAAAAACTGTGTGAATATACATGAATTTCTTTTGATATCTATTTTTCTACCTACCTATCATTTATTGAGAGAGTGAGACATGGAGACACAAAGACACACACACCCAGAGACAGACACACAGACAGACACACAGACAGACACAGACACACACAGAGAATGTACAGCTTTAGGTGGTAAAATTAAAGGTGATTGCATTTCTTTGCATTTTGCTTCTCTGTACTTTAAAAATTTTCTATAGTAAACATGGATTATTTGTGGTTAAACGAATAATATAAAGCTCCTTAGCATGACATACAAAGCCTTTTTATAGGTGGTCACTGCATATTCCTCTAGCTTCTGTTTTGATAGTCCCGCATCCTTTGTTATATGTGTTACAAACTCCAGTCACATGGGTCCACTTGAATTTCCCCCAGATGCTCTGGGATCTCCCATACTAGATTGCGGGCTCCTAATAGCAGTTGGTAGCTGGGTTGTGGCCCTATGTGTATCTTTTCCACTTAGTGCAGTGCCTGGCGCTTAGCAAGGGCTCAGCGTCTGTTTGTTGAATGAATAGCCAATGTATCATATACTTGTCTCTCAATTTTAATCAGACCCTCTCTCCTCCTTCCTTGTCACTGATGCACTTCTGCTGTTCAATTATCAAATTATGGACCTTATGTGGTATGTTAACATGGGTTTAGATAATCAGTGAACATGTCCAGAGTTGTTTAACCATGAACCTTATATATATATATATGTTCCTGCCCTTATACATCTTTAGCCTCTAATCAAGCTCATTCCCTATCTATTTCATGAAAGCACACCTTCAGTTTAGGACTTGAACACATAAAAATAGATGATCCTAAGACATCCTAACTATAAAAACCTGCAGGATCCATTTCCCTCCTGAAGAAACATATCTGGCTCTGTTTTCTTCTAAAAGTAAAATTAGACCTTGCAGAGACAGTACAATTTAAACGGCACCTCCCAATTAATTTTTCTGGCCAATTTTATTTTTACAACAATAATTAAACATGGTCTTCTGTAACATCTATTCTTTCTTTTCCCCAAGGAGAGATTTTGTATTATTTTCCTTTTGTCTTTGCTCAGCACTTTGGAGTGTGTGAGTTTTCATTAACTATTCTGAATGCAGGCAAAGGCAATGTGGTAGGAACAAACACAAATCAAGACCACATAAATTAATAATCTTTTTAGTACCATTGTCCTGCATGCCTTTAGAAATTAATTTTAATACCAGCAAACAAGTTCAAAAATTCCTCCTTCTTTAGCTACTGTAAGAAACTCAAACTTCCTTTGGCAATTTTGTGAATGATAAAAGCTCACTTTTGCCTATATTTTTATAGCAAGTATCATATGGATTTATGCAAGGGGAACAAAAAATGAGTGGAGAGAGACCAGTCACCTGTGTTAATCAGTACAGTATGTAGGAAGCTGTGGTATAAATTATGACAGGTGGATCTTTCGCTTTCTCTTTTTGTCTCTTTCTGACTAATCGGGTATGTGAATTTATCTTCCTGAATTGTAAGGGATTTCTCCATAAAATATCAGTTAATAAGTACCTCAGGTAGGTTTATTCATGGGTACAGTGTCTTCTAAAGATCTAGTAGCCATAGAATAGAGTGCAGTGCAGTTTCATGGTTAACAGCAGAGATTGATGTTAGAATGAAGCTAACTTTAACCCCAGCCTCACTGGTAGTAACCTCTGTCATTTTATTTTATTTTATTTTATTTTATTTTATATTTATTTATTTATTCATTTATTTATTTATTTATTTTTGAGACGGAGTCTTACTCCATCACCCAGGCTGGAGTGCAGTGGTGCGATCTCAGCTCACTGCAACGTCTGCCTCCCAGGTTCAAGTGATTCTCCTGCTTCAGCCTCCTGAGTAGCTGGGACTACAGGCACGTACTACTATGCCTGGCCAATTTTTGTATTTTTAGTAGAAATGGGGTTTTGCCATGTTGGCCAGGCTGGTCTTGAACTGACTTCAGGTGATCCACCCGCCTTGGCCTCCCAAAGTGCTGGGATTATAGGCATGAGCCTCCCTGCCCAGCCAGCTCTGTCGTTTTAGATAAATTGCTTAACCTCAGTGTATATCACTTGTGTGTAAAAAGGGGAAAATGGTGGTATTTACTTCATAAGATCATTGTGAAAATTAAATGAGTTAATAGATGTTTAATTTGTACTCCCCTAATGGCTAGTGATGTTGAACATCTTCTCAAGTGCGTTGGCCATCTGTATATCCTCTTTGGCAAAGTGTTGGTTCAAATCTTTTGCCCAGTTTTAAATTGGATTGTTTATTTTTTTACAGTTGAGTTTTTTTTTTTTTTTTTTTTTTTTTTTGAGACGGAGTACAATGGCATGATCTCAGCTCACTGCAGCCTCCGCCTCCTGGGTTCAAGCAATTCTCCTGCCTCAGCCTCCCGAGTAGCTGGGATTACAGGCATGCACCACCACACCCGGTTATTTTTGTATTTTTAGTAGAGATGGAGTTTCTCCATGTTGGTCAGGCTGATCTTGAACTCCCAACCTCAGGTGATTCGCCTGCCTCGGCCTCCCAAAGTGCTGGGATTACAGGTGTGAGCTACCACACCCAGCCTACAGTTGAGTTTTTAAATATAACTTTTTATTTTGAAATAGTTTGTGACTCACAGGAAATTGCAAAAATAGTGCTGAGAATTCTCAAGTGTCCTTTGCCTAGCTTCCCCCAGTGATAATATCTCACAAAGCCATATACATTGTTAAAACCAGGAAATTGACATTGGCACAATACTACTAAATCAGGTACAGACCTAGATTTTACATGCACTTTAAAAATGTATTTTGTAAGTACACATCATGATAATCAGGATATAGAACTGTTTCATCACCACAAATAAACTCCCTCATGTTACCCCTTAACAGTCATACTATTCTGTATCACTATAATCTTTTTTAACTTTGAGAACATTTTATAAATGGAATTATACAGTAACCTTTAGAGATTGCCTTTTTTTTTTTTTCACTCAGTATGCCCTTGGAGATCCATCACATGATAGTTCTTTATATATTATGGATATAAGTCCTTTGTGGAATGTACGATTTGCAAATATTTTCTTCCAGTCTGTAGCTTACCTTTTCATTGTCCTATAAATGTCTTTCTCAGAGCGAAAGTTTTTAATTGTGATGAAGTCTTCCAAATTATAATTGTTGTTATGGATTGTGTTCTTGGTGTCATGTAAAATCACTCTTTGCCTAACTCCAGGTCAAAAAACGTCTCCTATGTTTTCTTTAAAAAATTGTATAGTTTCTTTTTGTGATGGAGTCTCGCTCTTGTTGCCCAGGCTGGAATGTAGTGGCACGGTCTCAGCTCACTGTAACCTCCGTCTCCCAGGTTCAAGCGATTCTCCTCCCTCAGCCTCCTGAGTAGCTGGGATTACAGGCATGTGCCACCATGCCCAACTAATTTTTGTACTTTTAGTAGAGATGGAGTTTCACATGTTGGCCAGGATGGTCTGGAACTCCTGACTGAAGGTGATCTGCCCGCCTCAGCCTCCCAAAATGCTGGGATTACAGGTGTGAGCCACCATGCCCAGCCCCCAAAATTGTAGTTTTACATTTTACATTTGAGTTAATTTCTGAAAAAGGTTTGATTTTAGGGAGAGATTTATGATTTTTTCACAAGTAATTTTTCAACACTATTGTCAAATCTTTGCTCCATTGAATTGCCTTTAAGCCTTTATTAAACTCATTTTCCCTTATTTGTGTGGGTATATTTCTGGACTCTCAGTTGTATTTTGGGAATGTATATATCTATCCCTTTAGCAACACTAGTCTGTCTAATCTTTACAGTACTGGAGCTTTCCAGTAAGACTTAAAATTGTACGATAGAATTCCTCCAATTTTATTCTTCTTTTTCAAAATTGTTTTGGTTATTCTGGGTCTTTTGGATTTCCATAGGAATTTAAGGATCAGTTTTCTGTATATGCAAAAATATCTTGCAGGGATTTTGATAGGAATTGTGTTAATTAGATCAGTTGTGTTAATGTAGATCAATTTGGGGAGATTACATCTTTACTATGTAAAGTCTATATGAATTTTGAAGCTCTGTTGTTAGGTGCATACACATTTAGGATTGCTTTACTTTCTTTGTGGATTGACTCTTTTGTCATTATGTAATGTCCTTCTCTATCCTTGATAATTCTTTTTGCTCTGTAGTCTACTTTGTCTGATTTTAATATAGCTAGCCCAGCTTTCTTTTGATTAGTATTTGCATAGTATATTATTTTTTCTTTTTGCTTTTAATTTCCATGTTTGTGAATTTATTAAATTCCCTTGTGTTATTGATTTCTAATCTCATTCTACCATGGTTAGAAAACATCTTGTGTGTCGTTTTAATCCTTTAAAATTTATTTAAAATTGTTTTGTGGCCTGACTTTTGGTCTGTCATGGAGAATGCTTGATGTTCACTTGAGAATATGTGTTCTGCTCTTGTTGAAAGAAGTGTTCTATAGATGTTTGCTGGGTCTGTTTGGTTTATAGTGTTGTTCAAGTTTTCTGTTTCCTTGCTGATCTTTGTCTGGTTATACTGTGTGTTATTGAAAGTGAAGTGTTGAAGTCTCCAACTATTACTGTTGAATTGTCTATTTCTTGCTTCAATTCTGTCAACTTTTGCTTCATGTATTTTGGGGCTCTGTTATCAAATTCATATATGCTTATAATTGTTCTATCTTTTTGATGGAATAACCCTTTACCATTATAAAATGTTTTTTTTTTTTTTTTTGTCTCTAGTAATGTTTTGGTCTGATATTAGTTAGCCACTTTAGCTCTCCTTTTGATTACTGTTTTCATGGTATATCTGTATGTTTTCTTCCAACCTTTTATTTTCAACCTATTTGTGTCTTTGAATCTAAAGTGTGTCTCTTGTTGACAGCAGATAGTTGGATCATTTTAGTTGGACATGGGTTTTTATTGTTATTGTTTCCCTATCCAATTTGTTACTTTATTTATTTGTATTTTTAATTGACAAATGTTGTATATATTTATGGAATACAACATAACGTTTCAATATATGTACACATTGTGGAATGATTAAATGAAGCCAATTAACATATCTATCACCTCATTTGCTTATGTATTTTTTTCTGATAAGAACATTTAAAATCTATTCTTAAAGCAATTTTGAAAAATACAATACTTAATTATTAACTGTAGACACCATGCTATACAATAGATCTCAAAAACTTCTTTCTCCTATCTAACTGAATCTTTATACGCTTTGACAGACATCTCCCTTTTCCCCACTCCCCTACCCCAGGCTCTCATAACTGTCATTTGATTTCACTTCTATGAGTTCAACCTTTTCAGATTCCACATATAAGTAGGATTAATTGGAGGCTTTAATAAATTCCCATTTAATGTAATTACTGATAAAGTAGGATTTCCATCTGCCATTTTTGGTTTGTTTTCTATATGTTTTATGTTTTTTCTTGTTCCACTACTCCTGCATTGTTCATTTTAAAAAGATCGTTTCAGGCCAGGTGCAGTGGCTCACACCTATAATCCCAGCACTTTGGGGGGCCAAGGCAGGTGGATCACCTGAGGTCAGGAGTTCAAGATCAGCCTGGTCAACATGGTGAAATCCCATCTCTACTAAAAATACAAAAATTAGCTGGGTGTGTTGGCGCTCGCCTGTAGTCCCAGCTACTCTGGCGGCTGAGGCAGAAGAATCACGTGAACCCAGGAGGTGGAGGTTGCAGTGAGCCTAGATTGTGCCACTGTACTCCAGACTGAGCAAGAGTGAGACTCCATTTTGAAACAAAATTTAAAAAGTAAATAAATAAAATTAAAAATAAATAGATAGTTTCTACTGTGCCATTTTAATTTTCTTGTCATCATTTTTAACTATATATTTTTATGTTATTTTTTAATGCTTGCTGTCAGCACTATAATTAAGTTCTCAGCTTATGACAATTTAGTTCAGGTTAATACCAAGTAAATTTAAAGAAATATAAAAACTTTGGTTCTTTTATTATTATTTTTTTTAGACAAAGTTTTGCTCTTGTTGCCCAGGCTGGAGTGCAATGGCACAATCTTGGCTCACTGCAACCTCTGCCTCCCAGGTTCAAGGGATTCTCCCTTTTCAGCCTCCTGAGTAGCTGGGATTACAAGTATGTGCCACCATGCCCAGCTAATTTTTTTTTTTTTTTTTTGAGTTGGAGTTTTGCTCTTGTTACCCAGGCTGGAGTGCAATGGCACGATCTTGGCTCACTGCAACCTCCACCTCCCGGGTTCAAGGGATCCTCCCTTTTCAACCCCACGAGTAGCTGGGATTACAGATATGGACCACATGCTCAGCTAATTTTTTTTTTTTTTTTTTTTTTAGATGGAGGTTTGCTCTTGTTGCCCAGGCTAGAGTGCAATGGCATGATCTTGGCTCACTGCAATCTCCACCTCCCGGGTTCAAGGAATCCTCCCTCTTCAACCTCCCAAGTAGCTGGGATTACAGGTATGCACCACTATGCCCAGAAAATTTTTTTTTTTTTTTGAGATGGAGTCTCACTCTGTTGCCTAGGCTGGAGTGCAGTGGCGTGATCTCAGCTAACTGCAACCTCCGCCTCCCAGGTTTAAGTAATTCTCCCGCCTCAGCCTCCTGAGTATCTGGGACAACAGTTGTGTGCCACCACGCCCAGCTAATTTTTGTATTTTTGGCAGAGACAGGGTTTCACCAGATTGGCCAGGCTGTTCTCGAGCTCCTGATCTCAAGTGATCCGTCTGCCTTGGCCTCCCAAAGTGCTGGGAATACAGGTGTGAGCCACCATGCCCGGCCTAAAAACTTTGGTTCTATATAGCACTGTTACTCCCTCTCCTTTATGCTGTTATTGTCACAAATTACATCTGTATATAACGTGTGCCCATAAACACAGATTTATAAATTTTGCTGTATGTAATTGTTTTTAAATCAGGAGAAAGAAAAAAGGGGTTACACGCAAAAACTACATTTATATTGTCTTTTATATTTACCTATATAAGACTGTTACCTGTGTTCTTTATTTCTTCATGTGAATTAGAGTCACTATCTAATATCCTTATATTTCAGCCTGAAGGGCTTCCTGTAATTTTTCTTGTAGTGCAAGTAAGCTAGTAACAAATTCTCTCAGTTTTTGTTTATCTGGGAATGTCTTGATTTTCCCCTTCATCTTTTTACCCAGGTGAAATTCATATGCAATAAAACCCATTTTAAAGTGAACAATTCAGTGACATTTAGTACATTCACAGTGTTGTTCAACCACCACCTCTATCTACTCCCAAAACATTTTCATCACCCCAAGATGAAATCTTGTATCCATAAAGCAGTTACTCTACATTTCCCCTTCATTAGAGGCATAGTTTTGATAGATATAGACTCTTTGTTTAACAGGTATTCTCAGCAATTTGAACATATTAATCCACCATCTTCTGGCCTTCTTGGTTTCTGATAAGAAATCAGCTGTTAATTTTATTGAGGATTCCTGGTGCATAAATCAGTTCTTTCTTGCTGCTTTCAAGGTTTTCTGTTTGTCTTTGTTTTTCAAAGGTTTCAGTATGATGTGTCTAGGTGTGGATATCTTTGAGTTTTTCCCAATAATTTGTTGAGTTTCTTGGATGTGTAGATTGATTTTTTTTTAAAAAAAAAATCAAATTTGGGAAGTTTTTGGCCATTATTTCTTCAGATATTCTTTCTGCCCGCTTTTCTCTCTCTTCTGGGACAACAATTATGTTTTTGTTGGTATGCTTGATGATATTCTACAGGTCTCTGAAGCTCTTTGTTTTTCTTCATTCTTTTTTCTTTCCTTTTCCCAACCAAATGATCTCAATTGATGTATCTTCAAATTCAATGATTCTTTATTCTACCTGCTCAAATCTGCTCTTGAGCCCCTCTAGGGAATTTTTACATTCTAGTTATTTCACTTTTAAGCTCCAGAATTTCTATTTAGTTTTTCTTTAAAAAAATTGTATTGCTTTATATTTTTGACATGCTGAAACATTATTCTCATACTTACCTTTAGTTCTTTAGATGTGGTTTTCTTTAGCTCTTTGAATATATTTAAAATAGCTGATTCAGAGTCTTTATCCATAATGTCTAATGTCTGTGTATACTCAGGAACAGTTTCTATTGATTACTTTTCCCTTCTGTGTATGGGCTATACTTTCTTGTTTCTTTGCGTGTCTTTTGTGGGTTTTTGGTTAAAACTTGGGCATTTTAAATAATGTAATATGGTAACTCTGGAAATCAGATTCTTCCCCTTCCCCAGTGTTTGTTGCTGCTGTTGCTACTTGTTTTAATTGTGTTTATTTGTTTAGTGAGTTTTCTAAGTGAACTCTGTAATCTCTGTGTGTGGCCACTGAAGTCTGGTTAGCTTAGTGGTCAGCGAATGATTGGACAGAGATTTTCCTCAAATACTTGGACTGAACAAATTTTCCAATGTTTGCGGAGGGGCTCTGTGTGTATATTAGGGCATCTTTTCAACAGTTAGGCAGTTGACAACTCTGCCTTAGCCATCACTTCTTACTTGTGCAGAGTCTCAAGGTCAACCATAAGTAAGACCTTAGTGCCTTCTCAGGTCTTTCCCGAGGATGAGCACAGCCCTACATGTGTACATGACCTTCTGTATTTCCACGAGTATGTCCAAGATTTCCAAAGCCCCTGTGGATATCTTCTTTCCTAGTTTTTCCTGTTAAGCTTTTTGTTTATTCTTTGCCCCAGCTGTATCCACCACCTCAGACAGTCACGGAGCCTTGTCAGTAATACTCCTTGACTAATTCCCCACCCTCCCTCCTCCCTGAGAAAATGCTTTTTATAGTGGATACATTCCAAATCAGGTCAAATGCAAACAGCCTTTTAAGTTGAATCTTCCAGATAACCTCCCAATGGGTCACATAATGACAATTATTTGAGAATGACACTTTGTGAGAGCTCCACTTCCATTCTGCTCCTTAAGGTGGCTGTCAGGCTGCACCAGGAATGTAGGCTGTTATTTTTCAAGGCTACTACAGAGCTGGAGAGCAGGAGATGGACCTAGAGCAAGTTAAAATTTCACAAAATTTACTATTCTTACAAAGATTCATCCATTTTACTTGAATAACTGCTTCCTGAGTTGCTCCAAGCCTTCTATTAATTTCCAGAATTCATAAAAATGTAATTTTTGCCCAGCACAGTGGCTCATGCCTGTAATCCCAACACTTTGGGAGGCTGAGGCGGTCAGATCATGAGGTCAGGAGATCAAGACCATCCTGGCTAACACGGTGAAACCCCGTCTCTACTAAAAATACAAAAAAAGTAGCTGGGCATGGTAGCACGCGTCTAAGTCCCAGCTACTTGGGAGGCTGAGGCAGGAGAATCACTTTAACCTGGCAGGCAGAGGTTGCAGTGAGCCAAGATCGCGCCACTGCACTCCAGCCCGGGCGACAGAGCAAGACTCCACCTCAAAAAAAAAAAAAAAAAAAAAAAAAAAGAATCAAACAAAAGTAATTCTTGCAATTTTTTGCCAGTATTTCATTGCTTGCTTTTATGGAGAGAAATTTTTTGGTATTAACTTGTTTTTTTAATTTTAAATTTTTGTGAACACATACTAGGTGTATAGAGCAATTTTTAAAATTGATGCATTGTAATTATACATATTTATGGGGTACAATTTAATGTTACACTACAGATATATGTTATGTAATGATCAAATCAGGCTATTTAGCATAGCCATCACATCATGCACTTACCATTTCTTCGTGGTAAGAACATTCAAAAACTGTCTTTTAGCTGTTTTGTAATACACCATATCTTACTGTTAACCATCATCATCCTACTGTGCAATAGAACATTGGAATTTATTCTTCCTATGTAATCATAACTTTATACCTGTTGATTAACCTCTCCCCCTTCGTCTCCTCCCTTTTCCCGTCCTCAGTGTCTGGTAACAACTATTCTACTCTCTGCTTCTATGATGTCAATTCTTTACTCTGCCATTTTCACTGATGTCATTCTATATCTTTGTGTTTTAAACATACCTGTATCAGTACATGGGAAATAGATCTCTTGTAGACACCCTGTAGTTTATAATATCTATCTTTTAATTGGATTGTTAGACCATTTACATTTAATGTCATTATTGATATGTTTGGATCTAAATCTATCATTTTATGATTTGTTTTCTGTTTTTTCTCTTCTGTTTCTCTTTTTCTCCTTTCCTGTTTTCCTTTGGGTTATTTGAACATTTTTTATTATTCCATTTTATTTTTTTGGCTGTATCTCTTTGTTTTTTTGTTTGTTTGTTTGTTTTTTAGTGTTTTTGGTTTTTAGTGCTCTAGGGGATTACCATATACACACTTACTTTTTACAGTCTTCTTACAATTTTTTTTTTTTTGAGATGGAATCTCATTCTGTCACCCAGGCTGGAGTGCAGTGGCACGATCTTGGCTCACTACAACCTCTGCCTCCCAGGTTCCAGCGATTCTCCTGTCTCAGCCTCCCAAGTAACTGGGATTACAGGCATGTGCCACCATGCCTGGCTAATTTTTTTGTATTTTTTTAGTACAGATGGGGTGTCACCATGTTGGCCAGGCTGCTTTTGAGCTCCTGACCTCACGAGATCTGCCCGCCTCATTCTCCCAAAATGCTGAGGTTACAGGTGTGAGCCACTGTGCCCGGACAGTCTTCTTACAATTTGTATTTAACCTGAATGCAGAAATCTTCTATTATGTAAGTCCCCTTTCCATCCCCCTTTTGTATTGCAAAATCCCATCAGAAATTATTATGTTTGTATTTTTAAAGACCTCAAGACCATAAGTATAGACTATTATATTTATTTGGATATTTATCTTTTCTATTGCTCTTTCTTTAGTTCTTATTTTCAGATTTTCCTTCTGATATCATTTTCCTACTACATGAAGAACTTCCTTTAGAGCATTTCAGTGGCTATCAATTCTCTTAGTTTTCGATTATATGGGAATATTTTTCTTTTTAATTTCATTTTCATTTCTGAAAGATATTTCACTGGATACAGAATTCTGGGTTAATAGTTTTTTTGTCATTACTTTAATAATGTGCCACTTCTTTCTTGCCCTGTGGTTTCTTATGCAAAATCCACAGTCATTCAAATTGTTATTCTCCTATAAGTAATATGACATTTTTCCAGCCAGTTTTTTTTTTTTTTTTGGAGACAGAGTCTTGCTCTGTCACCCAGGCTGGAGTGCAATGGCGTGATCTTGGCTCACTGCAACCTCTGCCTCCTGAGTTCAAGCGAATCTCCTGCCTCAGCCTCCTGAGTAGCTGAGATTACAGGCACCTGCCACCACACCTGGCTAATTTTTGTATTTTTAGTAGAGACGGGGTTTCACCATGTCAGCCAGGCTGATCTCGAACTCCTGGCCTCAGGTGATCTACCTGCCTCAGCCTCCCAAAGTGCTGGGATTATAGGCATGAGCCACCATGCCAGGCCATTTAGTTCCTTTTATGCCAAGTAATTTTATATGTGTTCTGGACATTCTGTACATTATGTTATGAGGCTCTGGGTCTTGTTTCTAGTCTATGGTAATTAATTTAATTTCATCTTTTAAACATTTGGCATATGATATAGTAGTCCCTCCTTATTCATGGGCATGCATTCAAGACCCCTAGTGGATGCCTGAAATCTCAAGTCTTAGTTCAAATAGTACTGAACCCTGTATATACTACATTTTTCCTATACATGCACATCTATGATCAGTTTTAATTTATTTGAAGGGCACAGTAAGAGATTATCAGCAATAACCTAATAATAAAATAGAATACAATGATATACTTTTCAGTTTCACAGATAGATTTGTCCTTACCATAGATCTTAGCAACCTCAGCATATGATTTTTCTCTTTCCTTATTAAGAACTTTCACCTTTTCACTTAAAGGAAGCACCTTCTGACTCCTCTTTGGCATATGTGAATTGCCAGCACCTCTACTCTTGCACTTTAGAGCCATTGGTAAGTAAAATAAGGATTACATGAATACAAGGCACTGTGATACTATGACAGTAGATCTTATAACTGATAGACTAAGTGATTAACGGGTGAGCAGTATATACGGTATGGATATGCTAGGCAAAGGAATAATTCATATCCCAGGTGGGATGCAGCAAGACAGTGTGAGATTTCATCATGTTACTCAGAACAGTGTGCAATTTAAAACTTATGAATTGTTTATTTCTGGAATATTTTGTTTAATATTTTCAGATTGTGGTTGACCGCAGGAAACAGACCACAGATAGCAAAACTGCACATAAGGGGGGACTACTGTATTTATGCATGGCCTTTAGAACAAACCACAGATAGCAAAACTGCACATAAGGAGGGGACTACTGTATTTATGCATGCCCTTTAGAAAGATAAAAATGCATAGACTCTGTAGTATACCATTATCTGTTTTCTGGGTCAAGTGATGCCAATTCAAAGATGACTCTTCAATCAGGCCAAAGCAATCTATTTCAACAAAATGATTTTGACTGTGAGTGACAATTATAGGATTATTAATACTTTATTTTTAATATATTTCCCTAGCAATGCAAAATTCCAGGGTTAAAAATACTATCTTTTCCTGAAAGTTTTATCACCAAGCAACAAATGTTTCTTTGGCATCTGCTCACTATTTGTCTACCACGATTTTCAGGCCCATGATGGATATAAAGATGAATAATGCCTACACTAGGTATTATTACCTTTTGTTATGTAGATGAGGGAGTTGAGGCCCAGTCAGACGTTACTCACCTAGTAAGTGGTAGAACCAGGCTTCCATTTCAAGTGTTCTGACTATATATGTATCTCTATGGCCTCAGCTTACCTCTATCAAGTACATAATCTGAGACAAAAGGAAATAAGTATTTCAAGTTTGAACAGTTTGAACAGAACTATTAGTGTGCTAGTAGTATTCCCAAACGATAGATAAAATTGACTGTGTAAAGATTGTGACACTGTTGCTCCTTACTTTTATGGACCACTTAAGAATGTGCCAGAATTATACAGAAATTCAAAGTATTAATAATTGGCTATAGTATTTACCAAAGTTCTTGTTCCTTCTGATGGCATCCAAAAGCTTATTAGTCACTGGAGCGCATATGTCATTGGCTGGTGACTTTTATAATAATTAGTGTACATTTATGCTTCCAAAATAAGCTATTTTGAGGTTACCTTTCATCATTAATTTATCTTCATTGTTCATTCACCAGGTGTTGAAAAAAATGATTCTATTGAAAACGTTGCTATACAGGTGTGTGGCTAGAAAGATCACTTTGTATACACTTGAAGACTTTCATCCTTTGACTTTTCAGCACAACCTCTTTTGTGGGACTTTAAGAAAGGCCTGGAGCTCTTGCTATGTGCCAGCCATTGGACTAAATTTCTGGCGTATGTTTCCTCAGTCATACCTTTGAACACAGTCAGTTTGAGATCCTAGTACTAGATGGCCAAATCACATTCTTGTACTATCTTCCATCTACCAGCTAGTTGCTCCTCTGACTTTTTTGCTTATCACTTTTCAGGCTGCCCAACACCTTTGAGAGCCCTTGCTAGCCAGACATCATTACTCTTTTGCTGCTAGCTTAGGATAGACCCTTTCTGTGAGAGAAAGTATGTGAGAGTATCAGGTACAAGCTAGGTGCCCTGATTCATAATTTTTGTATGGACTTCCTCCCATTTGTTCTACCCAAACTTATGACCCAACTGGCTGCTCTGATTTGTGGTTTTTGTATATTTCTTTATCTCAGTCTTACCTCTTCAGCTTCCTGAGCTCCTAATTGTGCTAACTGTAACTACTAGGATGGTCTTACCAAACCTCCTAGTCCCCAAATCATCTGGTAACTCAAATTTTACTGCCACTCAAAGTCCCAGCATGACATTTTCTTGAAAACAAAGCATCCCATTTCTGATTGCTCCACACCAGGCTGAACTGCCTGCTTCTGTTGCCCACAGCTAAACTGCATCATCTAACGTTATGATCAGTAATATTGCACTAATTTGCAAGAAAAAATGCATTAGCAGCACTAGTAGAAAAATCAAGTCAAAATTGACTGTATAAGATATACGTCTTATGCTGCCCTTTGCACTCTTGTTACAACTTTCATTCTTGTCCTTAGGGTTGGAGCATTTATTTCTCTTCAGTTACATACATTATCATGGTGACACTGTTAACAAACATGGCATGAAAAAGTGAGGTTTCCATGTTTGGTTTCTAAGGATTTCCTGACCAGGCATCTAAGTTGTTATTGGTTTCCTCTTTGTCAATGGGATTATACAGTTCTGTTATGGTTAGCTATGTGGCCCAAACTTTATTTCTTAGTGACCAGAGAGACAATGAAGACAATAGCTCAGGCTTAGGTTAAACTGAAAGGACTGTAGTGTAATGGAAGTAATGGTAAGAATAGATTTTGGTACCATATAGATTATGATTTGAATCTAGATTCTACCATTAATCATGTATAACCTTGAGCAAGTTTACTTAAACTCACTGAACCTCAGTTTCATTATCTTTAAAATGGAGATAACAAACTCACAGGGTTGTTGTCAGGATCAAATGTGATATTGTTTATAGCACACTTGTCACTTAGCCTGCTATTGATTTACAGAGAGGCTAAGTAACTTGCCCAAGGTTATATTGCTGGTAAGTGGCAGAGTTCAGTCTGAAATCCAAGTGTGCTTGATTTCAAAGATGCATGTTTATTCTACTGTGTTTTGTTTTGTTTTCCCATTTATAGGGCATTTGATGTGTTATTACTTAGAAATATAGATGCTTAGTACTGGAAGGAACTCAAATGTCATCTGTTATACCACTGATCAATTTGCCTTCACAGCATATCTCACAAAGCCCTGCCAAGATTCAAGCTATTCTTGAACACCTTAGTTTGTCTATACTTTGCATAATTTTTGCTGATATTGTACTCTATGTCAAAGATTGCTGTCATTTATAGTGTCTAACCATGTTTATATTATGTTGGAGAGGACACCAATAGAAGGGAAGGGACTGTCAGGAAGTATGCAAGTAGAATGGGAGTCTAGTTTAATGAGAAGCCCCTGATGCCGTAAGTGTTGGTAGCAGGTTAAAAGAAAAAAAAAAAAAAAAAAAAAAAAAAACAATCAATAGAGAAAAATCACCAAACTGTCTCCAGTCTAGGATTCTCCTGAACTGATTTCATCCCAACTTTCCATGTTATGATAAACATGGTGGATGGTTTGGGGTCATGGCATACCAGTTTCAGAAAGAACTGCTTTGACCTGCACCCACTTTTATTTTTACTGAAATAGGGAATCTTCTCAGATTCCCACAGGGACTGGGCAGCCGTTCATTGCCATAGTGCAGATAGTTATAACTTTACAACTTGCTCAGAGTTTTTATGGTCTACCACCCTATTGGGCTTGTTAAACTGTTTGGGTAATTGGCTTTTTAGCTTATTATAACACATATTCTATTCTAGGGGGCAACCAATCTATTACACTCTTCATTACCTGTTGTTCAATAACAACACCTAAGGAATTCAGGGTGTTTGGTGCTGGAGTCCTGGTTTAAATCCTTATCATTTGGATTACACAGCTGATCAGTGCTCTGACTTCTAATAGTTAGACTAACTCTGGAAACACCTAGCTGCTTTTAGACCAAGGTACAAGGGTGGGTGGCTCTCCATTCTCAGCTCATTTCAATTCCTTATCTCAGGGAGAGTGTCACGCAGTTTTGTTGGATGTCGTAATTTTAAACCACTTGGAATAATATTCTCCTTTGCCTTAATGTTATACATCCCTGTGCATGTTCTTCAGTAATTGAAAGGGATATCGGGCAAATTTGATCTGTCTAACTTTGACTTATGCTGTCCTTATCTTGGCCTTTGTGTCATTAAGAAAAAAATTGGTATTGATCTTGGACCATACCACTACATTGTGCTGCAATTTTTCTTCCTTGCTAGTGGAATATAAATCGATAAAAGGCAGCTGCTTTAGACGAAGGCCAGATATGGTGCTGTCATTTATATATTGTAAATCCAATGATAGCTGATCAAATCAGTGCCTCTTCTGTTCCAAACTTGACATGATTGAATCGTCAATAAAAAAGATTTTACAGTAAGAGAAGGAAAGCTGACAGTGTAAATGTCTGAAAACCCAATGAAGCTCAAT
>NC_045445.1:20638508-20649868 GCF_002776525.5 Piliocolobus tephrosceles
ATTGAGCTTCATTGGGTTTTCAGACATTTACACTGTCAGCTTTCCTTTTCTTACTGTAAAATCTTTTTTATTGACAATTCAATCATGTCAAATTTGGAACAGAAGAGGCACTGATTTGGTCAGCTATCATTGGATTTACAATATATAATGCCACAAGAGTGGGCCAGGTGCGGTGGCTTATGCCTGTAATCCCAGCACTTTGGGAGGCCAAGACAGGTGGATCACCTGAGGTCAGGAGTTCAAGACCAGCCTGACCAACATGGTGAAACCCCGTCTGTATTAAAAATTACACAAATTAGCTGGACATGGTGGTGTATGCCTGTAATCCCAGCTACTTGGGAGGCTGAGGCAGGAAAATCGCTTAGTCCTGGGAGGTGGAGGTTGTAGTGAGCCAAGATCGCACCATTGCACTCCAGCCTAGGCAATATAGTAAGACTCCATCTCAATAATAATAATAATAATAATAATAATAATAAAGCGTGAACTCTCTAAGTCCCTTCCAACACTGACATCCTAGTATTTTGATCTCTGATTTTGACAGAATGTAGCGTCTCAAACAAGGCTTACAAGGGTTACGTGCTGTCCTTAATTGAAACTGTTTGTCTCTCCTAGTGAGCAGACAAGCCTCAGTTTTCGGAAACCACATCAGCAGATTTCATTCCAGGGTGGGGAACTATTTCTGACAAGGAGCCCCGCAAAGTATGTGTGCTTCAGAAAAAAGGCAAAACTGAGTAAACAAATACTCCCTTTGCTGAAGGAGGATGTGGGTTAAAATCATATTATAGAGGAGGTATCCTGGAGTGTCCTGGGTAACTAGCCAAAAATTTGATCTGGTTTCTCTTAGCATGGGGTAACTCACCATGCCAACTGACATATTTCTCCAGTGACCTCGACATCCGAAAATGTTCCCTGAAAGCACAGCTGTCTGTTCTCCATGCTTCAAACCTCACTCTTTGCCCTAATAGCCTGCAAGATGCCATTCTGCAGATGTTTCTTCAGCATTTCTTAACACAAGGGCATATTAGGCTCCTTTACATTTCTGACATTTGTACGATTGAATCCCCTCCTGGAAATCCGGGATTGCTTTTATATGACGCAGGCCATCCATGCTTGAGAAGTTGGGGCCTTGCGGAGCAGCACCTTAATGCCATTCACCCACCATTTCCACCAACTGCCCAAATCTGGGTCGACATTAAGTTCCAATTTGCTTTCTCAGGATAGTGTAGTGAGCAGAGTGGAAAGAAGAAACATTGGCATATCCTCCAGAATTTTAACTAACCAGAGGGCTGTCTGCTGATGGGTGCTCCATGCACCACTAGCTCCAAACCTTTACTAATTATGCAAACTCATTGGGAGTGTCACCTGATGTTCTATTTAATGAGTGGTTGTGCACCACATTTCTTTCATTCTGCATCAGAATTACTGACATGATACTGACATTCAAGGGCAAGCTGGTTTCCTAATGCTTGCCAGAGAATCAAAGTTTTTTTATTTCCTAACTTTACCTATCCTTTCAGAAAACCTGAGAATGTCATTAATACTTAATGCTACATATAGTGTTTTCACCAATAATACTTTCCCCAGAAGTTAGTCTTCGGAGTACATAGGACAGGGTAATTAGGTCTATTGATCTTTGCTACAGCCAGTGTTATTGGAATGGTGATCAACTTTATGAGTAAGATGTGGATATTCATTTTAGCTAAGGAGCTACAACGGCTCTTGTTTCTTGGACATTCTTTGCCCTAACAGAAGCATGGCTAAGCAGCTACCAGGACATCCTGAAGAGCTGAAAGCCCTCTTTTGTAGGCCTAGTGTTAGGGGCCAGAATAAGTAGGCACTTGCTGTGCAAAGAAGGGGAAAACCTTAAACTTAAATAGATTTGGCCCATGGGGCAAGATTTGTAAAGTCAAAAACTCTGTCAGGAGCTCCCACCCCTGCCATTTAAATTGCCAAGTGAATTCTCTAAAAGAGAGTTTCTCAGGTAAAATGTTCAGTATAGAACCCTTCTCAGGAGGCTTTTCTTTCGCTTCACCAAGGCATAGAGTGGGACAATTAGTATCTTAGCTTGCAGCTGGAGAAAAGCCTTAAACAGGTAGCATCGACAATTGTGCTGGAACCTAGATCGACATCTACCTAGACCTAGAGAGTCTGGGCACTGGGAAGGATTGTTTTCTGGACTGTCTGGTGTATAATTCCTAGAGTCAAAGGATTTGAGCTTTGCCGAGCCAGAGAGAGGCTCACAGGGAGCCAGGACACCTTGTGTTTATCACATTTAGTAGCCACCCTGAGCTCTTTCCTATTTGGGTTCCCAAAGAGGGCTCCTTTTAAGAAAACTGAGGCTCACATATTCAAACTTCATAGATTTAGTTCTTTGGCTGGCTGGAATAGGGTGGGTGGAGGGGTTGGAGATTAAACTGTCGGGCAGGCATACAGCCAAGGAAGCAAGAGTCCAGTTACAAGAGAAACCTGAGTAAGGCCCTAGGCAGCAAGATCAATTCACAGTGAAGCCAGGAAGATCTGGACTGAGGTTTCCTTATTCCTCCTCACCTGTTCCCCCTCCCAGTTTTCTATAGGGCTTATGGAAATCATGGCTACTGCTTTCAGAACACATCTGTATATCTGTATACATAGCCTGAGTCAACTACAGTGACATCCAAACACTTTCGAGTTTAAATATTAACGGCAATTTGTTTCTCATGTGGCTTTGGAATTTTAAAAGTAGATCCTTCTGACTAGAATGGTAAATGGTTTTGAGACTAGATCTGTCTGTCAGGCACCTCTTCACCAAAGTATTTAAATATTTTTATATGATGAAGTCCTTTAGACCCATTTATATCCGTCTCCAGCTTGAAAAATAATTAAAACACTTAGGTTTTGATAAAGGTTCAATAAAATTTTGTCCAAATAATAGGAATGTTTATTGAAGTTTGGGACTACTTCATTAGGTTTAAATACGGCCTTGGGTCTTCACAATAGTTTGCTGTAGCCTTTTTCAGTCCCAGAAAAAGAGGATATCAATTTTGCATCACTGTTTGCAACAAAATCTCCTTTCCTTATTTGGTTTTTAACTAATACTTTTTGTAGGACTTCTATATTTTAACTAGGTCTAGATACTTGTCTAAGAATTTCTTTTAAGTAGCCCCCAAGTTAAAGAAGTTATTTAAGCCTGAGATTTTCAAGACAAGTTTAAACTAGCACCCTAAACTCTGTGATTAGTCTGGTGGGAATTGTCTGTGGAGACGTGAGAGCAGATTTTGACCTACATGAGCAGCTTTGTTGATTATGTGGCTTTAAAATGGCTAGTTTTCAGAATTAGACATTTTTCTCTCAGTTAAATTTATGCAAGTTGACCTACTATGTGCAAATGATGTTTGATGACAAAAGAGAGTGAGTCACACTTAGGCAGCAACATCAGTGCCCATTAAGCAGAATATAAATAACTGTCTCTAGATATGCAACAGAGATTTAAAATGGTCCCATGGGAGCTGAATTACATAGGAGAGTTTCCTGTGCAATTATTCTGAAACAAACAGAAAACAAGGGAAAAAAAACAAAAACGAAAAACCAAAAAACAAAACAAAACAAAAAAACAAAAAACAGCCCCCACCAATTTCAGTTGGGATAGTCCTTATATCTCTTTAGCCAAACAGTTAAATCTCAACTGTGTGCTCCCCTACTCAACCTTGTTTCTTATTTCACTGTTTGTACAGTTCCTTCCTCCCACCTTCCCTCCTCCTTTCCTTCTTTCCTTAAGGAATGAAGCTCTGTAATTTTAAGTATGTTAGCTAGAGAGATATAATTAACTAGAGCTGTATACCAAAGTACAAAACTTACATTTAGAAATGACTCACAGATAGAGTGACAATAAAAATTATTGTCCAAACAAGGACACTTTTGAGAGTGAAAGGAAGTGCTAAAAATAACTAACAGGTTAGTTGCTCTACCAGGTATAAACCAAGCCTGCAGCAGGCTAATCAGGATATATGGTCACCCTCTTCACACAGATGATTAGGATGCTAAGGTGGAAGAGGCTTCAGAAAGCATCTAGTGTTCCCTCCTTTGGAAGAGGAAACGGAGACTGAACCAGTAATGCCTGGTTCTGATTTAGGTCTTCTGTCTTCTAGGCCAGGCCCCTTCCTTCCTTCCTTCCCTTCCTCCCTCCCTCCCTCCTTCCTTCCTTCCTTTCTTCCTTCCTTCCTTCGAGTCTTGCTCTGTCACCCAGGCTGGGGTGCAGTGGCAGAATCTTGGCTCACTGCAAGCTCCGCCTCCCGGGTTCATGCCATTCTCCTGCCTCAGCATCCCAAGTAGCTGGGACTACAGGTGCCCACTACTACACCCAGCTAATTTTTTGTATTTTTAATAGAGACAGGGTTTCACCGTGTTAGCCAGGATGGTCTCAATCTCCTGACCTCGTGATCCGCCCACCTTGGCCTCCCAAAGTGCTGGGATTACAGGCATGAGCCACTACACCCAGCTGCCGGGACTCTTTCAACTACTTCCCGTGCCTCATTTCTCTACCCAGATGGGAGTACATATAGCATAGACTCGCTTCATTTTTGTAGTTTTTACCTCACTCTCCAATGAATAGCTTTTAGACATGAAACATTTCGGATGTCAGAATCCCAGACTCCTCTTCCCTCCAAATCAGTGCTTCACAATTAAGCAACTACACTGATACTTGCTGAACTCTCACTGCTAACTCATTTTTGGTCTTTCCCCCACTTCTCGGTAATTTAGGAAGGATGATGAATTCACAAAACCTAAGCCAATTAGATATTATAGAAAGATTCAGATAATTTGGATTCAAATATATTTTATCTTTTAAAATTCAAAACCAGTGAATCCTTAATTGATTTCAAGGCAGACTTTTCAGACTAGCCATACTTAAGTGGTCATCTGCTAACCAACAAGGTTAGACAATGGAGTAAATTTTCTCCTTTGATAATGAACTTGAGCTTGTACTTCTGGGTGAGAGATGAGAATGAGTAAAACTCTCAGCTGTGACTGACTTATGTTTTGAAACTGAACAGAATGTAGCTGAAATAAAATGGGCCAGAAACTGGGATTAAGTTTATAAATATAATGCTCACTATCTCATATTTTTATTATCCTGTATGTCTTCTTTCATCTCTGTTCACACACTAGGTTTGCTTGCCCTGGTGGTAGACAGGCAGCATGATGATTCCCTCATTAATGAAAAGGATGGGTTCTGAAAACACACTTTGTTGTTACAAACTTTATTACCAGTAGTAGAGATGACAGAGAAAACATACAGATGAGTTTTAGGACACAGGAAAACAAGGATTCATAGAATAAAAATCCTGTCAGATCCTAATGGAAATATGGATGTGACTGATACAGGGACCTTAATGTTGAGGTCAATATCTCACTCCCCTTTTATGTATAGCTCAATAATCATTTGTTGACTGAATAGCATTGCTGGATGCCGCCATTGATTCTGCAGGCCGATGTGAGTTCTTCCTTTCATTTGTCTAATGACTCCAGAGTAGGAGGATGTTCTGTGGCCAGCAGTAACACTGTTGGTAGTTGTTTTACCAGAGACTGGAAATTGGATTACAAGGATCAACTAGGAGTCTGGGAAGCTGCAACAAGGTTCAACTAGGAGGCTGGGAAGGATGAGAGGTGGAAGTGTCTCTAGCTCTTTCTCACTGTCCTCCCTGCTTTTCTTCTTCCTAGTGGGTCCTTATAGTGAATTGATCACCCTGATACTTTTCCCCTCCCCTCCAAATAAACCTGGATGTCTAGGCAAACTAGACATTTGGTTTAACAAGTTATAAATTTTAACAAATGATTTAAAAGGAACACCAACATAACTAACTTCATTGTAAGTGAACCTCCTAGAAAGTTTATTAACTTCCTAGAAAGGAGGCATATAAAATTGCATAAAAATAGCTGTGGGTTGGTCAATTATTTTTTTCCCTGAGTTATTTCTTTCTGCACTCCTAATATTCCTCTTGCACACTTTGTATAGTTGATGTTTTACTATTTGGCCCTTATTTTGGTTCACTTCTTCTCCTTATTCACATATGCTTAACAGTTTTTCTCCATTGTCTCTCTTCTCCACACCATTGACCTTATAACAAGGATATGAATAGGAAAAAGAGAATAACTTGAAAGATGGATTAAAAACTTTTCTAATGCATTTGGAACATGGCTATGTCTATATATGTGTCTTGTCTTTGTATTTGAGAATACCTGAAGCCAAAACTGTCTTTTTATTATGTATGAAATTTCATTTTGTGCATTGTGCATTTTTCGTTGGGGAGGATGTACAAGAAACTGTACGTAGTGGGATTATACATTTTCAAAGTTAGAACAGGTATTTGTTTTCTGAATTTTTTTTTTAATACTCATGTCCTGGGTACTTTAAATACATTATCTCATTTAATTCTCGCAAAAATCTCATGAAGATGTGGCATCTTGCTCATAGTCTCACAGCTAGTAAGTGGTGGAAGTGGAATTGGAATGCAGATTTGTCTGGCTCCAAAGCTCCAGACTTTTTCCATGATACCATACTGCTTCAAAATGTGAATAATTCTGGGTCTTCCTACTTCCTGATATTATAGCATATAAGGACCAGGCATATTTCCCCACTGAGCTCAGTGTTCTTATATTGAATTTCTTTATATCCCAAAGTCTGTTGAGTAGTTTTTCTATTTACAAAGCGTTCTAAGCTTTGAGTTGTATTTTGGGATGGGATAACCCCCCATTTTCTTTCCCCAAGACATATGGAGTTCTTTGAAAGAATCAAACTGTCATTTGAGACTAAGAAGGAAAGGAAAGTCAGAGTGTGTTAAATTTCCCTTTGTCTCAAGGGCATGGTTTTCATTAAGTTCTTTGCCTTTTTTTGTAGGGAGCAACCCTGTGGGCCTGGGCGTATGTTTAATGTTTGCTTTTATGCGGACATGGTCTTCTTCCTATTCTCAGGGTCCTGTCATGATTGCTTCATAATAGTGTACCCAAGTCGTGGTGGTGTCATTGTAGTGCCTTAGCCTTTGGCATTTGGCCAGTATTGTTAACAGAGTTGTCTTATGTTTATTCTGATGTTGCTTTGGTCCAGCAGAAATGCATGGGAGGCAGGGAAGCTGGAGATGACAGTGCACTACACCAGTGGTTCTTCAACTTGATCTTCCTTCTGAATCCTCTGGAAGGCTTGGTAAAACATAGATTTCTAGGGCCTACCCCATATTTTCTGATTTGGTAGGTCTAGGCTGAGGCTGAGCAAAGTACATTTCTAACAGGTTCCCAGGTGATGCTGATGCTGCTGATCCAGAGACTGCTCTTTGAGGATCATGGCAGTAGAGAATGAAGGGAAATTAGCTTTACCACTTGATATTATTTTTTGTAGATTTGTACATCTCTTGAACACAGTCCCTGGCCACATAATAAGTGCTCAATGCATGTCAGTGCTGCTTATTTTGGTGTGTATACAGTGATACTTACTCACTGTGCTTTTCCCTTTGCCAGCCTTTTCTAGTCTAGAAAAAGTTACCTGTGCAAGAGCACTTAACAGCACTTGCCTCGTTTGGCAAACTCACCCTCTAGAGACTCATATTTCTTTCTTTGTCTTATGCCTGTGAGTCAGGCAGCTGTGTCAGGTTCATACCATTTTGTTCCCCCTGGAGTCTTAGTCCATTTGTGTTACTATAAAGGAGTACCTGAGACTGAGTAATTTATAAAGAAAAGAGATTTGTTTGGCTCATCATTCTGCGGGTTATACAAGAAACATGGTGCCAGCATCTGCTTCTGGTGAGGGCCTCAGGAAGCTTCCACTAGTGGAAGGTGAAGGAGAACAGGCATCATATGGTGAGAGGGGAAGGAAGAGAAGGCAGAGGGTGGTACCAGGCTCTTTTCAACAATCAGCTTTCTCAAAAACAAATAGAGTGAGAACTCACTCATTACTGTGAGGATGGGATCAAGCCATTCATGAGAGATCTACCCCCCATGACTCAAACACCTCCCACCAGGCCCCACCTCTAACACTGGGGATCCAATTTCAACATGAGATTTAGAGGGGATAAATATCCAAACTGTATCACCTGGTCTTGGTGATCTGAGAACATGCAGTAGGATGTTTTTTCACTCATTTATCCTTTCCTGTAAGTGAACCCTCAGAATTCCTTTAAAATAGGTGATCTCAATGTCAACAAATTGCCTATGATCTTGTTTTTCTAAATCTGCATAATTTACTGACATATAAACAAAAGCATAGATCAGGATGCTAAATCAAGACCACTTTTTTCTTCAGGCTTGTGCAGCATACAACTTTCTAACTTAATTTCAAGGCTGACTTAGAGTAACACATCAAATGAAGAGTGTTCTGCTTTGGTCACTGTTCTGTTAGCTTGGCTTTATCTTCACTCCCAAGTTAGGCCCAAGTAATTCTAACTTAGAGATAAAATTGTAAGTTTTTTTGTGATCTTATCACTTCCAATTACATCTGACAGTAGTCTCTGTGTCTCTTTTCTGTTTGTGTCTTATTGCAAAAGCAGAGAGGGAAATGACATTATTATGGGTCTTGGTTTAACCACAAAAATAACAATGAAAACAAAGTAGAAAACCTTGTACATTCTGCTCTTGTTTCATATAACATAGAGCACCATAGGTATTTTGCTAAGTTGTACTAAGTGCCAGATAATTGCTCTTCAATGGCATGAAGTAATTTACTTTCCTTGATTCCAGAGGATCAGGTTTTGTATTTTCCACATGTAACTGGCTACTAAATATAGTGTACTCTTTCCCTGGGATATACTTCTTAAAATATTAGGTTGCACCACATAAAATTGTTAATTTTCCTTTTTTCATCAGTGAAAATGGCTATTTGTTATGGTTCGATCAAATACTTTTTTTTTATTATTATTATACTTTAAGTTCTAGGGTACATGTGCACAACATGCAGGTTTGTTACATATGTATACTTGTGCCATGTTGGGGTGCTGCACCCATCAACTCGTCAGCACCCATCAACTCGTCATTTACATCAGGTATAACTCCCAATGCCATCCCTCCCCCATCCCCCTTCCCCATAATAGGTCCTGGTGTGTGATGTTCCCCTTCCAGAGTCCAAGTGATCTCATTGTTCAGTTCCCACCTATGAGTGAGAACATGCGGAGTTTGGTTTTCTGTTCTTGCGATGGTTTGCTGAGAATGATGGTTTCCAGCTGCATACATGTCTCTATAAAGGACACGAACTCATCCTTTTTTATGGCTGCATAGTATTCCGTGGTGTATATGTGCCACATTTTCTTAATCCAGTCTGTCACTGATGGACATTTGGGTTGATTCCAAGTCTTTGCTATTATGAATAGTGCCACAATAAACATCCGTGTGCATGTGTCTTTATAGCAGCATGATTTATAATCCTTTGGGTATATACCCAGCAATGGGATGGCTGGGTCATATGGTATTTCTAGTTCTAGATCCTTGAGGAATCGCATACTGTTTTCCACAAAATACTTTTAAATAATACAGTTTTAAAATGGAAATATAAAGTGATTCTTTAAGGTACTTGATGATGATAATGATGATGATCATGATCATGATCATAATAAGGATAATAGCTAGCATTTATACAGGGCCTGCTATGTGCCATGTACTTTATATGTGATCCCTCATTAACTCATCTCAACAACCTTAGGAGGTAGGTACTGTTAATACTATTCATATCCTTTCTTTATAAAGGAAAACACTGAATGTCAGAGAGGTTAAGGAACTTGGTCAAAGTCATACACATTAATTAGCAAAGCTGAGATTCTAACCTAAGTCTAGCTGATTCCAAAGCTTGGGCTTTTTTCAACTGTATTACCATTGTCATGTTGTAATTGAGTATAGGGAATTGTGTATGATAAGGCATAGGAGGCAGCATTCACTGGTGACCACATTCAAAGGTAAGCTCCCTTCCATTCAGCTCTAACTTTGGCATAGAACTTGACCTTATATTCCACAGTCCTCCAGTCCTAGGCTGTCCCGGCTCCCTTTTACTGGTTCAGTTCCTTTTCTGAGGCATTCTGGGAGAGGAAGTTCTAGGACACAACCTTTGTTTTCTACCTAGTGTGAGATGAAGAGGAGGATAATTAGAGGGGTGGGGAGTGGGCTAGTATAAATCCCTGTAGATGGTCCAGTTTGTGGCATTGTCATAACTTTGTTTGATTTTTGCCTACTTTATGTATTTCTTTTTTATTTGCAAGACAAAATAATCAGATAATTAAACAAAGTCTACTGCTTCACTTCTGTTCTCATCTACTCAACACAGCTCCAGGACCAATTTTGACCCAGATATGCCTGCTTCTGTGTAACCTGGTGAATAAGAAGTTTCTCTGAAAAACTGATGGTGGAATTTGCCTCTCATAGTACCCCTGATACTTTAATCAGGACCTATTTTAAATGGATGCCATATAGTATCTAATGGTAGTGTTCCATCTCTGCATAGAGATAATATAGTATACCTACTAGATTTTTGTAAGTAGAGCAGATATTTGCTAGGGCTCATTACTTTTATTTTGATTTATTTTTACTATTTTTTTTTTACCTCCGCCACCACAACCTAGGATTCATTACTTATAAAAAACATATGTAGTGTGAAGAAAAATGGCAAATGCAGAGTGGTTAAGTTTTATAACACATTTTTGGGTCAATTTTTAGAAATTATTTTTAAAGGAAAAGGCATAAGGCAGGGATATTAGAATTCTAGTTCATGGAAATGCGAAGGATCTTGACATGCCTCTTTTTGAAATATTATGTTAAGAAAATCAACTTGAAATTTACACTTAAAGAAGGAACAGGTTGGAGAGTAAAAGAGATGAATTTAGTGTTTTGGCCTTCGTATATTTGAGATCCTTCTGAGACACCCTATGGGCTTGTCTGGAGCAAAAAAAAAAAAAAAAAAAAAAAAGGTCAGGGCTGAGGAGAGATTGAGGAATCTTCAGAAGAGAGCAGAGATGATACCCTAGGGTGGGATGAGTTAGTACAGATGTTTTGAAACGGTTAAAAATACAGATTCCTTGGGTCCTGCCTTTGGAGATTCTGATTCAGCACATCTGGAATGGGGCTCGTTCCCCCACTTCCTTAACAAGCTCCCTAGGCCATTCAGATTTGCAGCCAGGTTAGCGCATTGGCTCATCTATCAACTCAGGTCTTGGCTGTTGCTTTGTTGCCTCTAAGGGGGATCATAAAATGTGAAAGATTCTTCTCCTGTTCTTTCAAAAGAGAGTAGTTTCCAAAACAAAGCAAGTTTGAGAGATATATTTTGAGGAAATATTTGTGAAAACACCAGAAATAGTGGAGCCACTTGCATTTCAACCCTCTGGATTTGGTTTGTTTAAAAAAAGGGGGGGGGGGGG
>NC_045445.1:20649968-20661934 GCF_002776525.5 Piliocolobus tephrosceles
TGTGTGTGTGTGTGTGTGTGTGTGTGTGTGTGTGTGTGTGTGTGTATTTATTCCAGACACTGAATGGGTCATTTTTACATATTTTCCAAAGACACATAAATAATAATAATTTTAAAAATTCAGAGTGCTGAGCTAATTTTACTAAATATATAGAATATACTTAGCAGGTATTAGTGGCTTCTACACTGAAATAGAACCCTGGGATATGAAAATCATACCTGAAATTTGAGAAAAGTTGTTTTTGTACAGTAATATAGGGTAAATGATAACTCTGGTAGAAATAACCTAAATGAAGTTCAATAAATGCTGGGTACTATTTGAGGTTGACTTTTGGATTTTCTTGTAAGGGTTATCTCCAGATCTAAGTGTAAATTCAGATCACTCCAGGCTTCCTGAATCAGACCTATTTTTCATTTGAGAGAGATGGAACCATCAAGAATTTTTCCCCTTTGACAATGTTTTGGAAGAACAGGGTGCCATTCTTTTCAGGTACATTTAAACCCAATTCAAGTAGTCAAATTGAAGAATGGAGAGAGCAGTGGCTATTATAGATCTCAAAGAGTCCGAATCCTTTGCAATGGCCATGAACCAGTCTTGCCTTTTCAGATGATCTATAAGCCTGGAATAGGACAGTTTTGGACCATGGTAGGGAAGTTGGAAATGTTAGTTGGTCTAAATTCCTGGTTATGGAATTAAAACAAACTGTATCTACTTTGGTTATACTACTTAATACAGTATTTTTGTTTTGGCTTAATCCTATTAGTGTCACATTTTACTTTTAGAATATCTTCCACTATTGCCGGATGCAGTGGCTCACGCCTGTAATCCCAGCACTTTAGGAGGCTGAGGTGGGTGGAGCACGAGGTCAGGAGTTCAAGACCAGCCTGGCCAACATGGTGAAACCCCGTCTCTACTAAAAATACAAAAGTTAGCAGGGTGTGGTGGCACATGCCTGTAATCCCAGCTACTCAGGAGGCTGAGGCAGGAGAACTGCTTGAACTGGGACCTGGGAGGCAGAGGTCACAGTGAGCTGAGATCACGCCATTGCACTCCAGCCTGGGCAACAAGAGTGAAACTCTGTCTCAAAAAAAAAAAAAAAAAAAAAAAGAATATCTTCCACTGTAACCTTGTATTTTATACACATCTCCAAGTCTTTTACTCATTCTCTCATTCTCTCTGCTGATGTAGACAGATATTTCTATATCTGGAGGTGGACACAGTCCCTATTTTCTGGGCAGGAATTCTCATTAGATGGGAAAACTGGGAAGACTTTGGAATGATCACTCACTAGTGTGTGATGTATAGATTGTTTATATTGATAAAATGTTCTAGCATCATTTAGGGGGAAGTTCTCAGAACAGTTTTATATGTGTTATTCACTTCTAACTATAGCCCTGTGAGATAGGGAGGGTAGGGCTGGCTTAATACCACCATTTTATAGATAAGACATCTGTGCTTGGAATGATCTCAGTCCAGGGTCCTTGACATTCAGCCTTCCTGTGGAATCAGGAAGAGGAGGAGTGATGGACAAGACAATATGTGTATATGGCTATGAAACAGTTTTGCAAATCTGCAGGCAGGTGATCATCATTATGAGTTTTCCCATAGGGGCAAAAATATTAAACACAGTCTTGAGAACCACACAGTTTATACAAAACAGTTTGCAGACTGGACTGAGTCACAGAATTGGCTCTTAATATGTTGTTGTTTTTTTTTAATATAATGTCTCCTCCTAAAATGCTATTATTTTTTATGAACTGATGGGGGAGTGTGTGTGAATGTGTATACAAATTACAGTTCCTTGACTTTTCTATCATGATAGAGGGCTTTTGCACTTAATACTGTGTTCATTTTATGTACTATGTGTAAGATTAGAGTACGTGATCCCATGAAATGATGCTTATGTCCAGACCTTCAAAAAGGTTAATTATTAATCTGCATGTTCTATTTGTATTGACTCTGATGTTGTGGAAGGAGTTATAAGGCTTGGAATTTATGATTAAGACTGTTAGAGATTATAATTAAGTGTGTTGGGAATGGCAAACAGAAATGAAGAGGGCAGTAAGGTTTTGTTTTTTCTCTTCCTCAGGCCCATTTTCTGTTTCTCAGTTGCATTTTCTCACTGTCTTTAAACACACACACATGCGCATGTGCACACACACACACACACACACACACACACCACTAGATGGTTAGTTCATTCATGTGCAGTTAAACTTAGAATGCAGACTTCGTGGAGACAACACATAAAAAACAAAAGCTTAAGAGACCTATTAGTGAAGTTCATTTGAGTGCCTGAGGTATAAAGAATCTTTATAGCCTTGACAAAATGTATCTCTAAGTGTTCTTTGTTTAACTGAGATGTGCTAATACATGTCCTGTTGTATTTTAGTGTTCTTGACCTTTTAATTAAAATCCCTTGAAATGAAACCTTCAAGAGATGACATAGATTTAGTTGAATTTACCAAAGATTGGCATTTGTTAAGGGTAATGACAGTTAGATTAACAGTTTTTTAAAAACACACTTACTATTTCTTTCCATAGAAGAAGGGGAAGAAGTGATTTTTTCCTGCATGATTGTATAAAATGCGTTAGACTACATAAGGCCTTATTGGATTCATATACAGGAAGATTCATGTATAAACACATGTTAGCAAGCATATCCTAATGAAAAATAGGACTGTGAATCTCCGTTTACCAAGGTAGGGAAGGAAGGAAGCAACAGCACCATTGCTTAAAATACTTTCCACTGAACCTGACCAAAAGTAGAAAATGTATTTCAAAGAGCATCTCTGGCTGGGACCACCTGTCTCTCTAATTTCTATGGCTGTTTCACATGGAAAGTTATTGGTGGTAGACATTTCTCATTGAATAAAAAGAAACCCCCTTTGTGAACTGTGTTGCCACAATTAATTTTCTTATAAGGTGTTCCTTACCAGAAAGTTTCAGAATTCATTGATCAATCCTGTGTTTTCTACTAACTTTGATTACTAGTGCTTGGATATCCTAGTTCATTTACTGGGGGTGGGATTTCTGTTTATTCTGTTAGTTGCTTGTGAAGGAAGATGTCTCACATGAGTAGACTTCAAATCAAAGCAGCAGAGATAGTATCATTGCAGCTTAGAGTATTTGAAATGGACTAGATGTGCTTGAACAAAAGACTTGCCTGTCTCATTAAATGGCTGTTTGATACTTTCTCTGGTGAAAGAGGTGGACCTCAATTTGATTGGTAGTCTTCCTCACAGACATTGGTGGTCTTCTTCCATGATGCATTTCAATCTAGTTGAACTCCAAACAGACTACTGGCACTGTTTTTTCCTCAAATTGGACTTTCCTACTGTATGCAGCTCTAATGGCTTTCTCTAAAGAGTCTTTCCAGAATGTACTTAGGAACTTTTCTATTTTTGCTTTTTGAATTTGTAGCCTGCTGTATTACTTGCAAAGCCATTCATATGTGCTTTGTTTCTTTCGTTCTTTTAAAAATGACAACCAAAAGTGATTTCAGAAAAAAATGAGCCCAAACAGACTAGATTGACAGTACTCATCAAGTTGCTACCTGTCTCCTGACACCATAATAACCATATTTCAGAGTTGTGCATGCTTGAGCGTTACAACACAGTAGATGAAATCAGATTTAGAGTGGGGCTTGGAATTCTCTGCTCAAGTCCACAGAAATCTGAAAGCCCTGGTTTGTAATCTCCAATATCTGGTCTAGTCTGGAATTCATAAAATATTGCTTGTTCTCTGTTGAAGAGATGGACATTTCTGTGATACATTTAGTAAAGCCCTTTGGCTCTGGGGAATAAGTGGATGGTGGAGGAGGTCAGGTAAAGCCAAAATAATCTTCCAATCACATGACAACATAATCATTTTTATCTGATCCAAATGCTAAATTTGGCTATTTGGGCATGTTTTAGTTTTTGGTTTTTGCACTGTGTCAGTTTCCCCAAAGGAATCAATCTTTGGGAAGCCAAAGAAAGCATGGATTGAAGGTACCACAGATCAAATAAAGTGCAAGGTTAATCAGCCATCTCTGTTCAAAAGGGTGCTGTAACTCTAGGTAACTTTTTATATCAGTCAGAAAGCAGGGGCTTCCTTCCAAAGTCATTCATGTTCCTTTTTGTTGACACATTGACTCATCAGGACACCTGGAAAGCTGTAGAGCTTATCCTTCCAGACAGGTGGCTAAATGAAGGTCTAGAAGAGAATTCTGTCTTTCCATCTGTAGTCTCAGACTTTGACCTTTTAGACTCCAGAGAGGTTACAGCTATCTGGAGCCCCTCTTGAGTATACCATATATTCCCAAGCAAGAAGAATGAGAGTCACAATCTTATTAGAGAGAACTATGCTGGGCTTGCATGTGAGTGAGGAAAGAGGTATCAAGGAGAGCTTCTGGGACAAGGAATGCCTAAACTGTAGCTTTAAGGGTCAATAAAAATTTGACATATAAAAAACAGGCAGGGAGTGCAAAAAAAGGGGGAATTTCAGGCACAGAGAATAAACAGCACGTAGAAAAGCTGTGTAGCACTGTATACCAGACTTAGAAAGATGAATATGATACAAGCTCTGCCCTTGTAGAGCTCACAGTCAATAGGCTACCTATTCTGACTTCCTTTCCCAGTAATTAAGATGGCTTTGTCCTAATGGTGGATTCAACTTCAAGCCTTCGGCCCAGAGGTAGCTTCAGGACTCTTTTTTGAAACAGGGTCTGGCTCTGTCACCCAGCCTGGAGTGCTGTGGTACAATAATGGCTCACTGCAACCTCTGCCTCCTGGGCTCAGAGGATTCTCCCATCTCAGCCTCCCAGGTAACTGGGACTACAGGCATGCATTACCACTTCCAGCTAATTTTTGTATTTTTTATAGAGACAATGTTTCACCATGTTGCCCAGGCTGGTTTCAAACACATGGCCTCAAGTGATCCTGCTGTCTTGACCTCCCAAAGTGCTGGGATTACAGGTGTGAGCCGCCGTGCCCAGCCCAACTTCAGGATCGTGCAACCTGTGCAGTCACACAAAGCCCTGCCCTCAGAAGGGCCCAGTGCTTGGTTTAACATTCTGCCGTTGCCATCTTTTAAAATTCTAAATATTTTTTGAATAAGGGGACCACATTTTTATTTTGCACAGGACCCTACAAGTAATGAAGGTGGTCCTGCTGGTGTCCCATGCTACTTTAATGTGCTGACATGAGGCAAAACACAAATGTCCACTGCCCTTTCTAGTACCCTTTTGTCTTCTACATACCACCCCAGCTGTTTCCCAGTGAGGGAAACTTTAGATAGACTTACTCCTACCCAAGTTTACAGGACTTAATAGCTTTCCCTTCCAAGGACTATTTGCCTTCTAAAAGAAGATAGCCGGCAAAGGGTGTAGTGCTCAAAGGAATGCATTTAAGGGTGGATATTGAAAAACATAAAGTGTTTATCACAATTATAGCAGCAACAGCAGCAACAACAACATTGGAACTGAGTGCTTGCAAAGCTGCTTCTCACATATTATTCCATTGACAAAGCACAAGCAGTCTGACGGTTTATGTGCTGTATTCATAAAAGGTAAATCAACAAGTTAGATAAGGTTGGGGTAAGCTCCCCAAAACAAGCACGTTTATCCTGTGACCCATGGGAGACAAATGCTTGTACTCAGTATCTAGCAGTGTCCGTATCTAGCAGTGTTGGCAGTGGCTGTACCCTGTTCCCTCTTTCCTTGCTAGCATCAATTAAGGGGAACCTTTTGAGTACTAAAGCAAAAAAAGAAGGGGAGATTGTGTCAGGCTGAGGGGTCCCATTCATCATGTGGGAATTTACTACATGGACCCATCTAAGACAGCTAACATGGGTCTCTCTCTCATGAACACCATCATCACACCATCTGCCTGACCAGGTCCTCTTTTAATTATTTACAATCTGATCTTTTGGGGGAAGGAAAACTGGTTTGCTCTTTTATTTTAGACAGATAAGCTTAAAATGAAACATAAAATCTTAATGTGTTACTGAGCCCCAGTTGAATTTAAAATTGACCTTTTTTCACGTGTGTTAAAGAAGCATTATAAGAAGCGATGTGTTGAAGTTTTGACAAACTTGCACTATTGAGAAAAGAGTTATCAACTTGAGACTTCAGGTAACTTATTATAATTTTTCTTCAGAAAGAGATTTTTTTTCTTAACAGCTTTGGGGAAATATTGAAAGAAGACTGAAGAGAAAGAGAAGAAATTAGATTTAGCAATCATTTATGCATATTATTTTTTATTTTCTAATTTTTTTGAGACAGAATCTCACCCTGTCACTCAGTCTGGAGTGCAGTGGCACGATCTTGGCTCACTGCCGCTTTTGCCTCCTGGGTTCAAGTGATTCTACTGCCTTAGCCTCCCAAGTTGCTGGGACTACAGGCATGTACCACCATGCTCAGCTAATTTTTTGTATTTTTAGTACAGACAGAGTTTTGACATGTTGGCCAGGCTGGTCTCAAACTCCTGGCCTCAAGTGATCTGCCTGCCTTGGCCTCCCAAATTGCTGCGATTACCAGTGGAGCCACCGCACTTGGCCCATTTATGCACTTTAGAACAAAACCTAATAATACACTTGTCCCCTAGTCTTTAAGGAATCTCAGGGGGGTAGAGCTGGTGATCAGGGAGAATTCCAGAGATGGATAATGGGAAGAAGTTTTAGTTTTGTGGGCACAACACCAGGTTCAAGCAAGCATGGCAGCATGTGATAAATATGGCAGAAGTCTAGCCATCCAGTCACCTCAAGTCTTTCTATATACTGGGCATTGTGTTCTGTTCTATAGAATAAAGATGAATAAAATAAGGTCTTTGCTCTTGAGTTCAAAGTCTAGGTGGGGAGATAGACATGTACCCAGTCAGTATGTCTGATTGTGGCTGAGACCACCAGACTGTGGTTAAGAGCCTGGATTCCTAATCCAAGGTTTGGGGGTAGGACTCTTAACAGCAGCAGCAAGGCAGTCCACAAGAGCCAGGGTTCTGGCCAAGAAACCAAGACAGGGACTCAGGCGAGATATAGTATCAAGCCAGAGGCAGAACTGCTGGAACTGACTAAAGTATATAAATCACAAGGAATTACCAAAGGCCCAGTTATTGCAACTGGGTAAAATGTCAGAGCAGGACTGGAAGACTTGATGCTGAGGGGTGACTTGATGTTGAGGACTGTGTGTCTTAGGAGCTTCCTCAGGTTAGGAGATCACTGTAAGCCTAGGTAGCGCTGGGGTACTATGGGGAGCAATAAGTAGGCTTCATCTGTAGTCATTCAAGAAAATAGTGGCAGTGAAGTTGAGTTAGTTTAACTGTAAAGGCAAAGCTAAAAAGTTCTATGATTTCTAGGAGACTAAAAAAAAGAAAAGGTTATTTCTGACACTTTATAAATTGCACCACTTAAGCTGTTGGTTACTTTGGACCAATGTGTCCTCTAAAATCCTTATTTGAGTGGTGAGTCCCCAAGTAATTGAGGCAGAGGATGCTAGAGAAACCCCATCTAAATAAGCACAGAGCTGATCTATGGGAGCAGAGAATGTTCCAGACTTAGAGAAGGCTGCCTTTTAAGTAGTTTCTGTTTTGAGTCTCAGATAAGGTATACCCAATTTCTAATTACTGCACTTTAACTGAAAGCTATTTGTCTTCTCCCAGTTCCTCCTTTCTTAGTGTTGCTGTAGCCAAGGTCTAACTTGTCAGTACATTTCTCTTCAGGCACATTTAGGGATTTGTCATACATGGTAGAAAGTCATATTTTTCAATTGTGGTACTTTTAACTGTATCAGTATAGGGTTGATTTTGTACTTATACTTCGGCATACAGAAATGAAATTTCGTTGATGTGTGTTGAAAATGGCTCTTATAGCCTTTTAAATTTAAAAAAGAAACATCTAAATTAGTAAAATATTAAACTGTGAAAAATGACTGTAGTCACTGCCCATGAGGACTTTTGCTCCATGGAATATACTATATTGATGATGATTGTTTACTTGGAGACTCTTATGAGAGGGTCAGTCCACCATTTTTCATATTGTAGCAGTTCAGGGAAATAGAGTAGGATTCTGGTACGTAATATGCTTTTCAAAAGCCTCAAGATAATTTATATTACTTGTAACATAACCTTTTAAAAACAGATTTTGAGTCCATAGGTATTTAGATACATACACAAGATAGTAAAGTTGTTTTACTGGTTTTTTTTTTCTTTTGAAGATTTCAATGAAAAATTACACTTCACTGGGTGGTTTTCATGACAATCTATCTTATCGGACCTAAGCCAGGTTGTTGAGAATAGAAGCTGGAAATTTTCTCTTGTCTCACCCCACCTTGACCAGGCACTGCAACATGAGTTTGGAATTGGGACCATGTGTGACCCTTATCCATTTATTTAATATTTAATCCTAGCAAAGCATAAGCAGACTCTCTGCCTTTGTAGTTTTTCATGGCTATGACCACTTTATGTGAATTACCACAAGGGGAGGACATGGTCCCTGACAGACAGATAAAGGATAGTCTTTCCAAAGGACATTGTTCCTGAAAAATAGAACGGCTTTTTAAATGTTCCTTGTTTCTTTCTATTATATCAGTTGTTTCTGGTTGGAATAGCCATATGTGTCTTAGCAATTTAGTTTTCAAAAACATTCCATGATCCACACATCAGATTCTTTTCAGTTGGCATATCTTAGGCTGAGACCACCATTTTTGTTGATTGTTGTTACATAGTTTGGTTCTGTCAAACAAATGCTTCTAAAGAGCCCCTTCTGTGTCATGCTCTAAGGTAAATACAGAGACAGAAAGATGAGAAAGACACAGTCCCAACCCTCTAGTGGTTCTCAGACCAGTGGGGAAGACAAATGGACAGGTATTTTCAATATATTTTGATAGACTCAGATAGAAGCATACAGAATGTGCCATTGGAGCCAATACAAAAACATGGTCTATGACTCATAGAATCTGTTTATCCCCTTGCTACTCACTAAATAGATTTTTAAAAAATTCTCCCTTCAACTAGCATAGGAAGCCACTGACATCTTCAGCCACTTAGTAGCTGACCTGTTATCATAAGGAAGTGCATTTACAGGGGGGATTCTGTTGAGATCATGTGAGGCGGTTGTGAAGGCACGTTTACAACCCCAATTGATGGTACTTACTTTTGGTCTTTCCCTTCCTCCCCATGGGGAAGAAACAGACAATGAGTAGAGACCAGAGGAGGAAAAAGAAGCACTACAAAAAAGGAATAGAGAACCTAAAAAGGCACAGATGATGCCCCCCGACCCAAAGCCAAATGTGTGCCTTTGAGGCTAAAAAGGTGACTGACCCTGGTGTTAACGTTGTATATTTTCAATAAGCTATATTCAGCTGTCTACTCCTTGAATTTCTTCTTAGCAACTTAAACACAAACGAGGCCTCCTTTGTGCTCAGGGACATTCTCAAGCACTTACGTTTTTTCCCTGGAATTCACAGGCCCTGCTCTGTTCTGTGTTTTATTGCTCTCAGCTTATTTCCTGTCCTCTTGATTAAAAACTAAAGCCTCTGTAGACATGATAAGTTAAAAATGGAACAGACACCAAGCATTGCTTACTGGTGTCCACACCCTGGACCAGGTGAAGCGAATCCAGGGCAATTGGGATAAAAACACTATGTGGGATCAGCCTTTTGTGCATCCTGTTCAAAGGAAAAAGAAGTGCTTTAAAAATCTTGCTTTTTCGAATTCTCTGCAGAATTATTTCGATAAGTTTGGAGCTGTTTATTTTTTCTTTCATTCTGTTGTCTCTTGTGCAGATGGAAGAGAAGCCTCCTATATTAGCTTGGTTTAAGTGATGCTAAAAGGGATACATTTGCCGGCACTATCAGGGGGCCCAACTGAAAATGATCACCTCTGACAGCACAAGATGGACTAGCTCTTTCTTTTCACCTCCTGAGGGTTTAAACACTCTCAACTTTTTTATTAACAGGAACTTGCAGGGACAAGCCTGCTAAGCTTATCTCATTCCAAATGAACACTTTAATTCATCAAAAGCTTCCAGTGAGGCTATGCAGGTTTATAGAAGAAATACCATACAAAAGGCTCTCAGAGGTCCAAGGCAGTGATCTGGTTCTGAAGCTAGAGATTGTTGGCTTTACACACAAATATATAGGGTATTTGAATTGTGAGCAGCCGTGCAGTTGTGGCTTGAGGCGTTGTGTGCAAGATTGGAGTTCATAAAAGGATGTTACCCAGGGTGCAGAGTTAGGATATTTCTGGGTTTGGTGACTTAGGAAAAAATATGAGGAAAATCTGTTTTGTTTTAAGGGTTGGAGTACACTTACTAAGAGCATCAGACCATTTATTTCACAAGGGGGTATTGTCAAACTTAAATGCATACATTACAGTAGCCAAAACCTATGCCATCACAATAAAAATTCATGTTAAATGTTTTTGGATATTCATTAAACCCTTAAATTTCTTAATACAAATTATATGCATATGCCCATATGCGTTAACTGTAATGGGTTTTTCTTTATATATTTTCTTGCACACCTTTAATACTATAGCAAGGTGTTCAATTTTTGGATTTAATTGTACTCTTTTGAAAAACTCCCCAACTTGTAATGTATATAGTGTTTTAATTAAAATGCATTTCCACCAAGTCACAATGATAAATTTCTTGGAGTGGCAAATAAGCAACTTGTAATGTCAGCCTACTTTGATGCCAGGAGTTGGTTTTTATTTTTATTTTTATTTTTATTTTTTTGGTGTTAATTCAGGATAATCATAAACCAAAAAGATTATCATTATCATTTTATTACATTACTCTAGTTAAAGAGAATACATCAAAAGGACGATTTCATTAGGCAGCCCTTTGCATAATGGCCTTTTGTTAGAAGGAAACGTGGCTCCCTCCCTTAATGTGTATAGAACAACCCAGGACAATTCTGGCAGCTGGCCATGGAGTCCGTCTTGGCTCTGACAAGAACAGATGGTTTTGGGGTCTGTTGTTCACATCTGATTTCCATGTTACAAATTTTGAATGAAGTCTTTACTGAACCCTTTGTCCTGCAGTCTGCAGCTCCTCACATCAGGGGTCAGTTAGGCGCCGGTCCTGACATGCCAATTTGACACCCGAGTACTGCCATTTATCCAGAACTTGGATTCCCCTTACTTCTGGCCCTCTACTGGATGGAAGCAGTAAGTGTGCGTATACCGCCCTCTGGTGTCCAGCTCGGAGAGGTGCCAAAAGCTGGAGTTCTGAACTCCAGGAACTCAGGGGGAGACAAAGGCCTGAGCCCTCTCTCTGGTACTTGGGAGCAGCTATGGAGGTGCCTGTTTGAATGCCAAATCCTTATCAGAAAAGGACCCAAGGTGTGAATGCCGTGGTCCATAGACTTTCAACTCAGGGAAGGACCTTGGGACTTATCCATTTCACCACCTTCCTTGTCTCATTCTATACCCATTTATTGAGCATCTACTATATTTGTAATTTTTAATTCAGCAGATATTTATTCACACCTAGTATGTGCTAGGCACTGTGTCCTGAAGCAAAGAATGTAACAGTGAAAAAGGTGTACAAAAATCCTCGTCTTAAAGGAACTTCCATTCATTTTTGGTGGTGGGGGGGGGGGGGGGGGGGGTGAAAGGCGAGGGAATAGCAAACAAGAAAATAAATGAATAAGGCAAATTTAAATTTATGGTAAGTACTATGAAGAAAAAGCAACAGCACTTTGGGAGTCTGGGGTGGGCGGATCCCTTGAGGCCAGGAGTTTGAGACCAGCCTGGCCAACATGACAAAACCCTGACTACTAAAAATACAAAAATTAGCCTGACATGGTGGCACATGTCTGTAGTCCCAGCTACTCAGGAGGCTGAGTTGGGAGAATCACTTGAACGTGGCAGGCAGAGGTTGCAGTGGGCCGAGATTGTGCCACTGCATTCCAGTCTGAGTAACAGAACCAGACTATGTCAAAAAAAAAAGAGAGAGAGAGAGAGGGAAGGAGGGAGGGAGGGAGG
>NC_045445.1:20662034-20708663 GCF_002776525.5 Piliocolobus tephrosceles
GGAGGAAGGAAAGAAGGAAGGAAGGAAGGAAGGAAGGAAGGAAGGAAGGAAGGAAGGAAGGAAGGAAGGAAGGAAGGAAGGGAAAAGGAAAAAGGAAAGCAGGGTGGAGTTAGAGAAAGATGCAGGTGGGGTGACATTTTAGATAGGGTGGTGAGGATAAGCTTCTGAGTGAGGTGAAGGAACAGCCATTTAGAATGTGTTTAGGTCAGGAAAACTGAATCAGGAAAAGGGGAGAGACATACCTCAAGTCTCATAGCTCTTTTGATAGTAGAAGTAGGACTAGAATGCATACTCCCTGATTCCAAAGCCAATGTTCTTACCTCTGAGTTGCATCTAAGTAAGATCACAGAAAAAAATAATTATTGAGCTGCTTCTATGTATCAGGAGACAGCTAGACCCTGGGTCAGCAGAGGCCACACAAACATGAATGACGGTGAGTTCCCTGTTTTAAAGGAACTTAATGTCTAAATGCATGTGCCTAGCAGGTATCTTTTGCCTAGAAAGTCGGCATCTACCTGCACTAATGGCACTCTGTTGCTCAAATATGACATTGCAGACCTGTGGTGTCTGGGACTAGCCAGTTGAGTGTTAGATACCCTGTGTGCTAAAGGATGAGTTTCCGGGGAAGCTGCAGCATCAGGTCACTTGCTGTCCCCTCAACCACTGCCCCAGCAGAGTTGCTGCTCCTTATATTCTCCCGGACTCTGTATTGGCCATGGGGAGAGGCTATCTTGGCTTGCTTTGAAAGAAGTCAAGTCAGGAGAACTCTGTTTTATTCACAAAGTGGTGGTGGTGATGCTCAAAGGTAATCAGATTCAGAGACAGAGTCAAAGCACTAATGAACTGGAACCCTCATCCACATGGTAGACCAGTCATTTAGGACAGACTGAGGAGATGTTGCCTTTGTTGAACCCTGCCACATCCACACTGTCTGTCATGCCTTTGGTTCCCCCAGCTTTGAGTACCCAACTCCTATTGCTTTCATGGGGTGCTTTATACTGTGCCCAGGATCTTTCTTCAGAAGAAATAGCTGTCTGTCCTCATTTTTTTTAAACATAATGGATGGGAGAATTTCTCTAGTTGATCTTTACAGCCTGATTTTCATCTTTCTGAAATCTATTATATGTAGATATGGTGTTATATCTGACTCCTTATTGTGGACAGGCTTTTAAACAAACACACCAGTAGGCTGCATAGGGGTAGAGTGGGTAACTGGTTTAGCATTTATTTACCTCTGATTTTTCTACAACTAAAGAGAATTTTTTAAGTCAGCATTTTTGGAGTAAGGAACTTTGCAACAGAAAATATATTCCTTTGAAAGATATGTATATTTCATCTGCTACAATAAATACCCTTTTCGGTCTCCCCCAACACAGAAAATGATGCATGTGACAATCAAAAAATGAAATATGATGAATATAATCTGAGGTCAACTTTTAGGATGGTCTGTGTGAATGTCATCAATCTCCAGAGGAAATGATCACCTCCTCTTCCCAGAGAGAAAAATGTTCCAAGGGGTGGGTGGGAGGGGAAGAAATTCTTCCTTTACCTCTAGTGCTTGCCAATTGCCAGAACCTCTTTGCTACATATTCGTCTTTCTCTGGGGCTTCAAATTGCTTCTCATTCTCCCTCTCCTTGTCCTCTGACTCTTTCCCTTTCTCGCTCGTAAATCAGCCAGTCTGTCTTTTTTTTTTTTTTTTCTTTTTTGGCTGATATCCATTTCTTCCATGTCATCCAGCCAATTGACTCCTCATTTATCAGTTAACAACTAATTGTGCACTGATTACCTTAGCCTTCTCCCAGCTTTGGCTGGGGAGGAACCTGCGATTCACTGACCTCATTTCATTGCGTATCTGGCATCAGCACTGTTTTAGAATTAAGTGATAGCCTTGGGGAGCTAAAGGGAAGAAAAAAACACAGTAGTTAAGTAGGAGTTCCCCAAGTTTTTAGCTGACTGAGAATTTTGCCCTTTTGGAAATCCTTCCACTAAGTGCTCTCTGCTCTCGTTTACCACTTTACTTGGCAAAGCTGAAGGATAGCAAAATGATCCATTTGTGAGGATTTTAAATTGATAATAGATAATAGCTTATATTTGCACAGTACTTTAAAAGCATTTTTGTATTTATCTCCTTTTTCTCCTGTAACAACCCTGGGAGGGATGTGGGATCATCCCTGTTTGATGGTAAGGCAACAAAATGTAGTTGAAAGCATTGCAGACTCAGAATCAGAAAACCTGGTCTCTTTAAGCCATCCATAGAAGTGGTAGGTGTCCCCTGGAGATCCTGGAAGTAGGTTGTTCCATGACAATTAAACTTAAGCAAGAAGCAATAGATCAATGCAGAGAGCTGTCTCTGAAAGGTATTAATATAAGTTAAAGCAGTGATGTGTCAATGAGAATGGAGACTGGAGAGAGTAAAAGAGCTCACATTGAAGGGCCTGTCCAGTTCTGTCTGAGGGCATGGGTGTCTAATAGTTCATTACATTGCAAAGATTTGATGCCATTGCACATGTAGATGATTTAACTAACTCACTGGGTAATGCTTCCAGGTTTGCCAACCAACCTTCTAATTATAATTCATCTTTTCATGTAACTTGTCTATTGGAGAGAGAGTGTGGTCAGAGAATGTGTGAATCTAGTCCTCTTAGTAGTAATATTTAATACCTCAAATGAATACTTTGGTATTCTGGTTGCATATGACCGTCTCTTGAGAACTTACTTAGCATGAGTCAGATGAATACTGGGATACTGTCAAAATCAAATTTCCTCGTGGGCAAAACTGAGGACCAAATTTCAGACTATAGAAAATTTATCAAAGGGAAGGCTCCCCTGTGAAGCCTCGTAGTGGCTGCCTGGTCTGTCAGCCTTCCTTGGTGACATCCTTCATTATCATCACATATATGTCCTTTTGAACCTCCAAGGATTCCTGCTTTCATAGGCTATGTAACCTTGGGCAACCCAGTTCTCCTCTCTGAGCCTCAGTGTCTGCATGCTTAGAGTGCTTTGGAAACTATCCAAAAGTAAGGTGGTAATATTCTGAAGAAAGAGAAGAAGAAAGAAGAAGAGGAAAAGGAGGAGGAGGAGAAGGAGGAGGGGAAGGAGAAGAGGGAGGAGGAGGGAGAGATGAGAAGGAGAGGTTTGGCATCAAAAACAATTTGCCCAACACCATATATATAGCTGTTGGTAGCCAAAAGTAGCATGGCAACCATCACTGTGTTCTTTTCTACCAATGGAGATATGGAGGGCTGAGAAGTGGTGATCTTGTGAGATGGGAATAGGAAGGCAAGAAAGGGACAACCTCTTGAATAGGTAAGGGGCATGTGGCTCTCATGTCAGTGATGAAACAGTGAGACTGAACTCTACCTGTGAAGAAAGGATTGATCATAGATCATTGGAGAATTCATAATAGTAAGAAAGCATCTAATCCCACAACTGGATCTTTTGGTGCTGTCTTAAGGGATCCCAGGCATAGCTCTTTAAGCTCAAGTTTTTACATCTCTCCACCTTCTAGGTCTTTTCCTAGAGCCCAGGAGCAGAGTTTTCACCTGAAATTTTTGTTATGTCCTCTGTCTGGTGGCTAGGTCTCTTTACCTAGGAAGCTGGATAAGGGGAGTTTATTATGAAGCTAATGACATTTGCTTTGTACCACTGCAGATATTTCTGTATCATATATATACATATATATATACACACAATCATATGATATCTTTATATTATGTACTATATATATATGTATATATCATAAAATATCTTTGAAAGTACACACATACTCATCTTTAATCCCCAAGGGCTAACACAGTGCCTGGAAATAATGTTAAAGAAAGCCTAAATCACTGACCTATTATTGAATGAAGGTTTCTTTGAGAGTGGTTGTGTCCCATCTTCTTCATTCCAAGTCCTGATGATGACGAGAGTAGAGGAGAGAGTAGACAAGTGCATTGTAATCGAACTATGGGTTGCTCAGAAAAGTAGATCATGTAGGTCCACTTTCACATTTTACAGGTGTGGACATGAAAGACCAGGGGATTGAAGCCACATCCCAAGGTTGTACAGTTAATGGCAGAGGTGGGGCCAGAAGCTAGATCAGTTGATGAATAATTAGAATAGAACAGAACAGAGCAAAACAAAACAGAATAGAAGGAAGTGAGCAGATGACTGACTTCACCTCTAATTGGTAACAGCCTTGGGCCCCTGGGGGACCTGCCACTCCCTGTTTAGTCCATTCTATTCAAAACTTCTTTGTGTTGGAGGGAAAGGGCTAGTTGAATTCCTAGGGGTTCTTCACTGCTTGTTCAGTGTTCCTCCTGTCTAGAACCAATGCCTGATTGCTAGAAGAAGTAAAGGCCTCCTACAACAGTGGAGGAAAAAATCCTAAAAGTTAATCACTACTTCATACAATTATGGACCTTGGCATAGGCCCCCCAGAACCTAACTAGCATCCAGGACTGTTTCCTTTAGATGGTTGTTGCTAATGAGCGAGAGGGAAAAGATATACCTTCCAATATCAGGTTAATGATAAGCAATTGTGTCAGACTCCTCATTCCTTTGCCATTGATAAATGTTAGAGGCTCTAATCTGCTCTTTCTGGATATGATTTCTTGAGGCTTGAATAGTGTCATGGACCAGGGATTAGAATGACCCAAGTTTTTTAACATTATAGGAAATCCTATAGAAATAGAATTGTGTTGAGAACCTACTGCTTTGTGATTATTTTCTATTACTATAAATAGCATTAAGTGTCATGTTATTATCCATCAAACCTGAGAAAGGAGTGCAATGCCCACAGAGACCTGTGATAATTTCCTTGTTTTTGTTCACCTACCAGACCAACTATGTGTGCAGTTATAAAATACTTGACTTTGAACTTTTTATTATGGAAGAAAGATGTTTGATTGTGTTGCAGAATTTTGCTCCTTAGTTCAGTTAAAAATCTGGGTTCTTGTCACATGACCAGGAAAATTTAGGCATGCAGACACATTGAAGGGTGAGTAGAGCAGGATTTTATTGGGCGAAAAGGAAAAAAAGAAAAAAAAAATTACTCAGCAAAACGAGATGGAGTCCTGCTAACAGGCCCCCGACCTCAGAGCTAATCCCAGGCCACCACACAGGAACTGAAGAGGCCAGGCTCTTCCCCTGCATAAGCTGCAATTCCCCATGGCTCCACTGACTTCTCCCAGTGCATTTGTTAGGCTCCAGTCTGCTGTGGGCACGCCCAGACAAGCCCTGGGCGGGTTTCCTCATCTGCACAAAAGCATCTAATATATACTTGTGGGGCAGGTCGGAGATTCTCCGAGGACCCCTTTTTATCTGCCTAGGCATTTGGCTGTCTCAATTGTGTTTAAACACCCTATCTGGGTTCTTTCTTTCTTCCTTTCTTCTTTTCTTTTCTTTTCTTTCGACAGAGTTTCACTCTTGTCACCTGGAGTGCAATGGTGCTATCTCGGCTCACTGCAACCTCCACCTCCTGGATTCAAGCGCTTCTCCTGCCTCGGCCTCCCGAGTAACTGGGATTGCAGGCGCCTGCCACCACACCCAGCTAATTTTTTTTATATATTTTTAGTGGAGATAGGTTTCGCCATGTTGGCCAGGCTGGTCTCGAACTCCTGACCTCAGGCGATCCACCCACCTCGGTCTCCCAAAGTGTTGGCATTACAGGCGTGAGCCACTGCACCCAGCGTCACTTTATAAAATATATATTCTTTATTTTGACAGGATTATGTTTAAGGTAGCTTTTGATGAGAGACATCTATCTTTTCTAGATCTTTTGTCCCTGGTGATTTGTTGTAAATTTTTATAAATCAAAGGTCTTATTGATCTATAGGTTTTATATTATACTGTGCATGAATAGCTATTGCTATGTTACTGAAGAAATTGCCATATAGTCAGGGTAAAACATTGATTTTCACGGACTATAGTATTCTTTGCAGAAACAATACGTTGAACTTTAATTTCCTGAGAATGTCAACTTGCCTTGCCTGTCAAGAAATTAATCTGTGGCTAGAGCTTACTGATATAGCAGTCTCACCTACTTGATTAGACATCATATCATTTTATTACATCAATATCTTTTGGAGGCATTGCCAATACTTGTATTCAGAATCCCATCTTTCCTTTTGATGAGGTGCACTTAGCTCCAATAAGTAAGCAATGAGTAAGTGCAAAAACCAGTACTTGGCACACAATAGGCATTTAAGTTTAGATATAATTTGTTGAGGTCTTACTAATGCCTGGCATAGTACCAAGCTATTTATCTGTATCTGTGTTTTTATTGGTACCTGTCTGTCTATCTGTCTACCTACTTATCTATCTCTCAGTTAGTCCTCAAAATAAATCCTGTGAGATAGGTACTATCATTTCCCTTTTACAGGTGAGAAACTGAGGCTGAGAGGTCATGTAACTTCCCCATAGTCACATATACCATAACCTGCAAAAAGTAGTAGAGCTATGACTTGGAACCTAGTTTACCTGACACTCTAGTCTACTGCTTTTCACAAACAGGCTGGAACTGGCTTTGAGATATTCAGATCTGTCCTGCCTCTGACAAACAGCAAAGAAGACCCCCCACTTCCCCAACCAAAAGAGAAAGAATCAGACCTGGGGTAAAAGTCTGCGCTCAAGCACTGCTATCTGTCAGCAGCTATATACATCTACAAGTAAAGCCCCCTAAGGAAAGTTTCTTCCAAGAAAGTTCCCATCCTGGTTTATTCAAAGACCTGAATTTTAAGTGGGACCACCTCAACATTTCCACTGATCTGTTTCCTTCAGGGGGTAAAAAAAACACACACAAATAAATAAAACACAAAACCCTATGCAAAAAGAAGTGACTGTTCAGAATAGGCAAATCCATAGAGAAAGAAAGTAGAGTAGTGGTTGCCTAGGGCCGGGGGGAGGAAAAAGAGGAAATGGAGAGTGACTGTTACTGTACACAGGCCTCATTTTGGGAGTGATGAAATTGTTCTGGAATCAGATAGTGGTGATGGTTGCACATCTTTGTGAATATGTCAAAACCAATGAGTTGTACATTTTAAAGGAGTGAATTTTATGATATGCAAATTATATGTCGGTTTTTAAAGAATTGAATGATCATGCCCCTCCTCTTTTCTAATAATGGCAATTTCCTTACATTCTGTGTGTTACAAACAGTCTGCTGTTAAGGGGGAGCAGTCCTGGAAATGGAATGTCTGTTTAAAGCATCCATGTCCTTGGGGGTTCACAGTGCTCTGGGATGCCATTTGTGGCCTATGACCTTTGACTAAAGAACAGTGGTAACTTTGAAATCAGCTCTGCCGAGGGGCAGGTCAGTATGGGCTCCTAGATTCCAGTGGGGATTTTCAATTCCCTGATTACAAACTTCCTATGAAAGTAGGAGATTCAGTTTGGGTTTCTGCCTCTCTGCATGATACTCAGGTAAAGGCTGGGTTTTTTCCCCCTTAGGAGAAATGTGAATAGTTAAAGTGTAACTTCTGCAAATAACTTGATTTATCTTGAAGTGCAGCAATTTGCTACACGTGCGTTTTTCAGAAAGCACTAATCAATTCCAGGTCAGAATCATTTAAAGCGCCCCACAAATTGATAGTGAGGTCTTAAAAAGGCTCAGCAGCTTTGGAACGTTAAATTTACTTGCTGTAAATTTGGAATAAGAACATAAAGAATCACTTTCCAGCAAGATGATGAAAATTCATCATGTTCATTATGTGTTTCTTTAGAAGCACACTACATTAATTTTCCAGCTCAACTAAGTGGAGGAAGTAAGGTTTCTCGTTACTAAAGAGTTGCTCTGATGTTTAGAGAGGCGGTCCAGTTTCATTAATGAATCCAATCTGGTCTGACTTGAGATACTGTTTAATGTGTCCCCAAAACCCGAATATGGATAAGTGTCATAAAAACCAACATCAGGTTTTCTCCTTTTAAAACAATGGCCAGAAGGTATTTATAAAACTTAGTTTTGTTTTCCAAGGATTCAGATGCAATAGCTTGCAGTCAGCTCTTGATTTTTCATGGTAATAAGGGAGAGCAATGGTATGGCTCCTCTGAAAATAGTATCTCTTTGCATTTGATTCTGAAGGATGTGTCAGAATGAAAGAAAGGAAAATAAAGAAGGCCCACTGGTCAGCACCTCCTCTTGGAAGCCCTCTTCAGACATTTGTCCCACTCTAGGGCATGCTGGCGAATGATAGCATCACCTCTCAGCCCAAAGGGGCCTTTTGCTAGCTAGGGGGAAAGCAAAAATTGTCTTCTTTTTTAAAAATCTTCTTGCTCAGCTGCAGGCCAGCATGGAGAAGTGAAAGGAGAAACAAGGCAATCAAGTGCATCAACATAAAGTGTCCTGTCACGTACTTTGTTTAACTTGGCTAATAAGAACATGAAAGCAAGCTCATTTGCCTGAGGATACCTGAGATATACAGGCTCATCTTTGTAGGCCCTGTAAAACACACTTTCCATCTCATCTTGAAGAACCTCAAAAAGCTTTGCAAACTACACAGTGGTCTAGAATTGCTTGACACCTCCTGAAATGCAACCTATGTTGTGAGTGGTAGCGGCTGTTAACTCCTAGAAATTCTGCCCAGAAGTTCAGATCAGGGATGGGGAGGTAGTGCTTTGGGTTGCTGTGGTTCCAGCCCCTCCAGGTCTTGGATTCCTAGCTCTCTGGCCTCTATCTGCTTGGGCTCTCCTGACCAAGCTAAGTCCTAGGACACCTGAACCTTGGACATCTTTTTGGCCTGATATCCGTTGTGATCACACATCCCTCTCTGTCCACCCCCTGCCTACTGACCCCTTGACATCTACCCAACTCTGCTGGCCTAATGAGCTCTCAGAATTGGCCCCTGCTAACCTGTCTCCTTGCTGCCTGAGTCAAAAGCTTTGGCAGCCTGTTTGCATAGATGTAATACCTATTCTTGTGGCAGATCTCTATCTGTAACCATGGGAACTAGGCACAGATGTTTATATGATAAGCATCTAGTCTAAATCTCTATGGTCATCTCTTGTTTGTCGATGCTAGTGGACAGGAGCAGAGACATAGGTATCTGATAGAGTGGGTGATCCAAAATTAATTTGTATTTGAAGTTGAAATGGACATACACACTTCATCGGGCAGCCATATATAAAGAGACTGCTCTGAGTCTGGTTCTGACTTCTGTTTTATAGTAAGGTGCTAGGAACAGAGAAGGAAGGGTACATGAGAAAAATGAAAAGAACAAGAGGAAGGGAAAAAGGACAGAAAGGGGATGGAAATATAGAATAGGAAATGTGAAGAGACACACTGAGAGGTGAGTGCTTCCTTGAGTTAAAACAGGTGGAGTGCTGAGTGCTTCCAAAGGTTTGCTCTGCTGGCCTTGTCTTTTCCTTGTGTTCCATAAATGCTAACCTCAGATTTACATTTCTATCACAGAGTTTCAGGCTTGATTACTCTAACAAGTGCTTCTCAGATAGTCACCTTTCTATTACATTTTCTGTAAAGATGAAATTTAGCAGCTGGTAATAATTACGGTGAAGGTCTCAGTCCCCAGCAGAGAATGTGAGTTTGCAGGGTAATCACAAGTGATGTTGCTTTGGTGCTGGGCCAGGGGTTTAGGGTTAGCACTCTGTCTCCCACAGAGGAGATGGAAGGGAATGCCTGGGATCTTCAATAAGTAGATTCCCTCTGGTAGCATTCAGAGCTGTTACTTCTCAGAGGAATTGCTAGTTTGGGAATGGGCTCTCTGATGAGTCACTGCGGTCTGCACGATTTGTAGAGGTCTTTGCAAATGGTAGTGCTTCCAATCCAAAAGAAGTTATGAATTTCTGTCCTCAGAAGTGCTGGGAAGATTAAAGCCCCAGGAACCCAAAATAAGCTGTTAAGGGCATAATAGACATTGGATTTCACACTGGACAGTAAGTTTCTTCAGGAAAGGAATCATGCCTGATTCTCTTTCAGGTTCCTGGCACCCTTAGTACGGTGTCTGGCACAGAGTGGGCACTCACCAAACACAGGAGTGGAGGCTTAACAAGGAAGGGTAGGAGTGGAGACTAAAGGGTAGCTTCGGCCATTGCAACTGCAGGCCTTGTGCAGTTCCCTGACTTCCAATTTGCCTCTTCCCCACCTTCCCACTAGGCATGCTTATACCTAGTTTCTGCTTCATCAGCCTTGTCCAAGGCTTTCAGAATAAAATCTGCTCTAATGTACCCCTTCTGCCAAACTATCTGGAGTTCCCCTTTGCAAATGTAAGTCAGTCCGTGAAGATAGTGTTGCAAGTTGTTTTCTCAGTTTGTAGAAAAAGTGCTTTATTGGTCTCCTGAGAGACTGGCCTTAAAGTCATTTCATGGAGTTCCCAGTTGCTGCATTTTGAGCACTGACACCTGGCTCAGCTCTAGCCTCTGTGATCCTGGCAGTGTAGCCTGCCAGCTGTGACAGTCACCATATGGCCTGGTCTCTCACTCTTCCTGCCTCAGGATTGACTAATGTGGCAGAAAAACACTCCCATTACATTTTTGTGGATGAGGCAGACAAGTGGATTTACTTTTGAAGTGAAGGAAATGAGACTGAGATTTCCTTCTAGCCTGTGTTGCCAGAGAACTCTTCATCAGTGAGGCAGTTGGGAAAGAAAATATAGAGCTACCTTTGTAGATACAGAGGATCGACTCAGAGAGAAAAATAATAAAATAAATACAGAATTAAAAAGAAACAACATGTAAGGCTGTAATGGGGGAGGAAATACAATATCTTACATACTGAGAACATCATTTCTGAAATAATTTTCAATAAGTCAGTGAAAGCAGTGCAATTCCACAGGGCTTGGGATATGAGAAAAATAAAGTAAATATTTGGAATAAGCCGTTATGGAGAAAGGTCTCTGATGAGTTGCTATTCACTACGACTAGACTATAATGATACTAAACAGAAATCCTTTGGCGCCTCCTATTTGCAAGCTTTCATTGAGGTACTCAAGATCATCGTTCTCTTTCCCTTTGGGATGACAGCATCCCAAGCAGACTGTACAGGGTTTGAGCGAGGTGGTGATGTTGCCCATTGATCTCCTTTTACACTACTAGCAATAGGGCCTACTTCATTCCTAAGCTAGGCACCACATTTCTGAAGGGTGGCTGTCGCTGAGACTACAGGTCCAGCCCTGTGAAAGAGTTGATAGGTAATTATATGTTCCCATGAATTACTTTCAGAGCTGGGTAATTATCGTGAAACTGAGCAGCTGGAACTCACAATTAGCTCAGGTCCAGGCTTCACAGGCCACCAGCCATTACCTTTGAGTCAGGGTAATCTGGGACACAAATCGTTTCTTTTAAATGTTGTAAGACAGGAAAACATTTAAAATGAGGAATGGCTAGGCCCTCTCGAAAACTAAAATCTGTTATTAAAACAAAGTATAAAAGAAAATATTATACCTTTAAAGAAGCCTCTTTGTGAGAGGCACAAGGAAGAAAAGGGATACTCTGAGATAGTTTTGGCAGGATAAATTTCAAAATTTAATATAACTTAAAAATATTCCTTAGGATTAAAGAGAAACGAGCTATAATATTGAATGGTTAGGAAGCTATAACCATTTTTTTCTAGCTTCCAAATAGCTTTCTCTCTAATCCCACATTCATAAGAACAAAAAAATTTTGTGACTCTTCATAGCTTACAAGATCAAACCTAAACCTCCTGGCATGGTGTCTAGGTCATTTCCCAGCCTGACCCCAGCCTGCTTTCAGCCTCTTCTTCCATATGGACCCCATAGCCATTTCATTTCATCCATCCATATGGCATTTATAGAAAGGTGCCATGTGCAAGATACTTCTAGGTGTTTTGTGATCTAATGCCACATTACTCCACCTTGGTGGGGACTTTATTAGTTCACCATGCTCCTATTTGGGCCCCATTTAAAAAAAATTATGAGGTGGTGGGTGCCTGGGCAAGGATTGTAGCCATGGCTTGGGGGTGGGGATAGTCAGGGAGGACCAGGGTTTGGTAGGAGAGGGGAGAAAAACTTTGAATAACAAAAGTGATGGATATGATCCACCCTCTGTTTTTTTTTTTTTTTTAATTTCAGTGATTTTCCAAACTCCTGTGAATCATCTAAACGCATGCAAGATAAAATTGGCTAAGCAAGGTGTTATATATTAACACAGTGGAATGAACATCTCATAGCTACATGAAAATGTGGATATCAAATAATGCTATTAATAACAATGAACACTGATTGAGCTTATTATGCGTCAGGCACTGTTCTAATCATTTTGTATATATCTTATCATGTAACCCTGACGACAGCCCTCTTAGGGCAGGTACTATTATTATCCCAATTTTACAGGTAGAGAACCCAAAGTACAGGAAATTTAAGTGACTGGTCCAAGGTCACACAACTAGCACGTGGAGGAACCAGGATTGGAAAGGTTGTATTCTGATTCCAGAGTTCATGTTCTTAACTACTATACTATAACTGTCTCTGTACAGGAAAAAGAACATAAAAAGTATATAGACATAGGTACCCACATATAAATACCTTGTTAAAGACAATTTGCAGTGATGCAAATGATTGGATTTAATGTTAGATTCATTCTTCTATAAAGAAGCTTAAATTCATAAGAAGAGAAAAAAAGTGAGAATAGTTTAGAGTCATGGGGGTCAAGGGAAAGCAATTTAGGAAGAAAAGTGTCAATGGTGTCAAATGTTAACTGAGCCAGGAATTAACTTAATAACTTCAAGCAAGTCACTTAGCCTCCTTAGTAATTGTTTCCTCATCAGTAAAATTTTCTATTGCCTTACAGCTACCTTTTGAAGATTAATGAGATAATGTTAATAAAGTCCTTGTGATTTCCTTTGATAATACTTTCTCAAAATTGCAGACCATATTTTTAGAGGGTAAAAAAAAAAAAAAGAAAAAACACTAAAGGCAGAAAATATGTAAATTTTTCAAGTGTTGTATGATAATCTAAAGTGTTTCATGTCCTTCAACTCTGGTTGGTGTAGCAACATAACCCCAACTGTCTTGGTATTTGAAGGGAGGAATCAACCACGGGCCCTGCACTGTTATTATATTCAAACCAAGCTCTCAGAGTCATCCAGGCAGTCCCAGGTCAAGAAGACAACCCGATATTCCCAGTTGAGTGTCTCTTGCATGTCTTTGGCTATCATGTTTAACTAAATCTAAAGTGACCTTTTACATTTTTTTGCCAAGAGGGAGATCATGATAATGCTATAATAGACTTTATGTTCATCTTGGCCAGACCTAACAGTACTTGAAAACTATATCAAATTCTCAGTTGTTTATAATGTCTAATAATCACATTGCTGTTTCAATTTGTGTCAGTTGCTCAGTGGGTCCATTACTAATTTTGTTTCCAAAATATTTATCTATAATGGAAAAAGTTCTTTGTGAGAATCTATTCTGATGGTTACATGTAAGTAACAACTCAACTATAAACAACTAAAGAAAGGGGCTGTCTGAGGGACCAGGTTCTTTCTCTTTTATTGCTTCTTTTCCATTCTGCTTTTGACTTTTTGGTTTGCCTTCTACAGTCTTCATAAAGAAAAGGTAACAAGCAGTTCAGATAGCTCAAGTAACCATCCCAATATAATTCTCTCAAGCTCCAATGCATTGCTGAAATGTTCAAGTCTCTCCTGCTTTTGACCCATGTAATTTTGGAGGTAAAAATCATAAATCTTTAGTGGCTAATGTGTGTCACCACAAGAGGACTGTCTTCAGTAGTGTGCAACCCTTTTTAAAACAGGGGTTTGAGCAGTTCAACAGATAGGCCACTGTGTTCTTTATAAAACAAGGTTTTATTGCTAATTGACTTTATAACTTGTTCTTATTTAAGGCAGTTCTAACATATTTCTTCCAGGAGGAGAGAAAGATGGATGATGGAAAGAACAAAAGACTGGGGCTCATGAGGCTTGGGTTTTAGTTCCTGCCCTGTCAGTTTCCTCATCTGTGAATTGACGGGCTTTGATCATCAGAGTGCCCAGACTTGGCTCTGCATCAGATTTGCCTGGGGAGCTTGTTAAAATAAAGATTCTTGCGACCAATGCCTAGAAACTCTGAACTGACAGGTCTATGGTAGGGCCTAAGAATCCGTATATTTAACAAGCACACCAGGAGATTCTGACATAATAGGTTTGCAGACCAACAATAGTTAGAAGTCATTGACTTAGATTACTTCTAAGGTTCCTTTCAGGTTTCAACATATGTAATTCTAGTATCAAAGATTTCTAATCTAAACAATAGATGAAAATAAACAGAACTGATATAAGAAGAAATGTATATTAATAGTTTCATGCTGGGCTTTTGTATTCTGAAACCAGAATTTGGGGTATTGGGCACAACTAGAAGATGTTTGCAAGACTGTGGGTCCAGCAAGTGTGCTGGAGTCAGAGGTCAGAGTTTTAACTTGAGAAAAGGAGGTGGGTACCGCGAAGTCATAATTTCACATCAAGAATTTGGGCTCCAGAGGTCCAGGGAAGCTAAGCAGGCATAAATAGGAACAGAAGCCTACCATACAGGAATTGCTTGAGATTTAGAATTAAAGTAAAAAGAGAATAAAGAGGGGGTGGAGACCAAGAGAGGAGTGGAGAAAGAGGGGTTGAAACCAGGAGAATGAGAATAAGATCTCTGTTCTTGGAATAGCTGTGGTCCATGCATTAAGAAAGAAAGGATGTCTTTGGGAGGTCGAGGCAGGCAGATCATGAGGTCAGGAGTTTGAGACCAGCCTGGCCAACATAGCGAAACCCCATCTCTACTAAAACTACAAAAAATTAGCTGGGCGTGGTGGTGGGCACCTGTAATCCCAGCTACTCGGGAGGCTGAGGCAGGAGAATTGCTTGAATACGGGAGGTGGAGGTTGCAGTGAGCTGAGATTGCGCCATTGCACTCCAGTGCGGGTGACAGTGTGAGACTCCGTCTCAAAAAAAAAAAGAAAGAAAGAAAGGACGTGACTACCTACTTGCTGTACTAATTTTTGAGTACACTCATTGCTGTAAGAGAATGAGAGCAAGTTCATGGACTGTGATTGGAACAGAAGTGTCTCTTAGGTCATAAGGTATTGGGGATGCACCGGACCTAGTACTCTTCTGACCTTTGGATTATCACTGTCAAGGCTATGGGAAATGGTCATGACTGGAAAGGAATAATAGCCAATGTGGGCAAAGACAGGAAGATGGAGGTTGATCTCAAGGAGCCTGAGATGTCCAGCTCAAATGACTCAGAAAATTGATAACAAGGAAAATAAATAATAGTGAAGGATCTTGTCATCAGTGGCTGCATTTAATGGAGAGGCTCTTCACTTGATTTTCCACATACAGCCATGACCTATATAGATAGGTACGTTTTGCCACTCCAGTTGAAAGTCAATAAAAATATGAGCATCACAGTTTGATGGTCTCGAATACTAGCAGCAGGCCTCACTGTGGATCTATGTGTAGACGAGATAGACCAAGTAGTGCTGGAAAAGCGGTTTGTGAAGGGCTGAGACATGGGGATTGTTTTATCATTCTTGGGAAGGCCAGGAGGGGGCGCCAGTCATTTGGTTGATACCCTATAATCTGTGTAATGAGATTCTTTGAGAATGTGTTTTGATCAGAAATAGCAATGAATTTAGTTAACAATATCTCCTCAGTTTTCTGCTTATATATATTATTAGAAAGATATATTTAGAGTAGATAAACTATAAAAATAACTCCATAATTACAACCCTAGAAGTTTAACATGTCACAGACTGGAAAAGGCTTCTTTGATTTGGTAGAAAAGATGTCTTTGACCATTGTTCACTGTGTTCACATGTTGATATTTGCTATGCACACCACAGTTTTTCCTTTCTGGGAGGCTTTTTATTTTCCATTAACTTTCCAGTCTTTACCTTTTCCACTGATAACCTTTTAAAATAGTTTTGGGTATGCACCTTTCTTTAAATTCATGCCCCTTTTAATTTTTTATTTTGAAATAAACGTAGACTTAATGTTGTAGTTATTAGATATCATGAATTATGCTTATGATTCTCAGAGATGGCCAGAGGTGTCTTCTTCATGGGTTACATTTTTGTTTCCAAGGTATCTCTTTTTCAAAGTGATGCTCTCAATTCTGCCAAAGTCCCTTGTGTAGTGAATTGTTTATGTCCAATCCTGTAATCTTCTTGTCAATATACACATCCTTTTGCTGTGTTGGGGAAAGACTATGTAATTACTGACCCCGGCATGATACCAATTTTTACAATCTTATGCTGAAATAGATTTTTCTGACAATTAGGGCAGTCAGACAGGCTAGACAGAGTGCATGATCTTGGGCCCTAATGTTAATAAGATGGCCAGGCTATCTGCCTGTCAGTTCATATCAATCTCAACATATCTTTGAATGTATAGTTGAGACATGGAAGCAACTTACAGGGGTCTCCCCAAGACCCTGAAAATAAGGAAAATGAAATCGCTACCTAAAAGTTAAGGTAGAACATCAACAAGCTTTGGATGAGAACAGAACTATGCAAATTCACTTTGAAGAGACTGAATTACAAAAGAACAATGGAGTCGCGTATTCATTGTCTAATTTCATAAAGTATAAATGAAGAAAAAAATAAGGAAAAAAACAACGCTGGCAGCAAATTGCCAAAAGTTAACTCATGTTGATAACAGTTGGTGGGACTATGGGTGACTATTACTTTACTTCTTTGAACTTTATTGTTTTAATTTCAAATAAAAAGAGAAAAAACAAGACTGAGACAGAGACAGACAGACTTAACGGCTGCTAGGAAAAAAGACCAGACAGTAGCCTGATTGACAGTTTAACACAGTCGAAGAAAGAATGTGTCAATCAGGGAGTGGGGGCCATGGGCTGTCAGTCATGAAAGCAGATGAAAAGGAGAAAGTCACAGAGAAAGATAGTAACACTGATCAGTGCTCTTCTACCAAGAAAGAAACTGCCTTCTTGGGCTCTGAGCTAGGCACAGAGGCAACACAGCAAAGTGGTTATAAGTGAGATCCCAGATCCAGACTGATTTGAGCTCATATCTCATGCCCACCACTCCCCAGCTTCATGACCCTGGGCAAGTGGTTATACCTTTCTGAGCCTCAGTTTCTGTCTATAACATGGGAATTTTAATAACAGTACTTACCATATAGGGCCATTGTGAGAATAAAAGGAGATAATCTATATGTTCAGTATGGTGCCTGGCACACCAATAATCTCTCAATAAATGTTAGCTATTATTATAATATTTTATTTATAATACCCTTTTTATAGAGATATATTTTAACATGATGCCATAATTAGATATTCAAAGCTTATACCTTGGGTTGACATTGCTTCCATGGTCACTAAGTGAGCTTTGGATTATATTTTATCTTCCTATATTATTTATCAGTAGGGAGATTATATGAGGATCTGTCACCTCATGAATTATATGTATCATTACAAATGGGTTACATATATTATATATGTCATTATAAATGGGTACACTGGCGTTCAGCTTTATTCCAGCAGTCCTTGGAGGGTTTGATAGTGTGGGTTCAATCAGTCTGGAACCTTATCAAATTGAGTTTTGAGCCTCCAAATCCTGGGCATTTAAATATTTTAAACACGGCCCTCTGTGAGGTTGGTTGAAGTGAATCCACCTCTGAGGGCCAGGATCTGGACCTAATGAGGTTTCCTAGCAGCCAGTCTGCCAGCATCCTCTCGCCAATTAACTCCCTCTGTTTCTACACAAAATTGTACGGGATAAAACCAGAAACTCATTTCATATTTTCTGTGTATGTTTGCTGGAGTCCGATGCTTTGCGTATGTTCTATATGAGTTTATACAGGGCGTTAGTAAGATACTACATTATATTGTTACTGGAGTTGATGTGTAATATCAGCCAACTAGTAACTATGGAGAAATAGCACAGAATTATGGAATTACAATGCTTGAAGGGAACTTAACACTCAGGTAGTCCTATCTTCCTAAAGGCCAGAGAGGAAAAATGATCTATCCAGGATGACAGGTAGTTTATTTGAGACATCTCTATACTCATATAAAAGCAATTCTCATCACAGCAGAGATAAAGGACTGAAAGAATGTATCAGAAACCCAAAACAGAACCCAAAGATGAAGGGTCCACCTCATTATTATTCTACCACATGGAAAATATTCTATAGCTGGTATTCCTTCACTCTGCTCTTTTATGTTCACTTTATTGGCTTTTTCCTTCGTTCTGATATTTTTCCTGGAGAAATAAACGTCACTAGTGTTCGAGAGCTTACTCTTCATGAACTAGGTCAAATTAAAACGATTCTGCTCATTTTCCAAGACATTTTGTTCATCCTAAAATGCTTTTCTTTCTTCTTTTTCCTTAAAAGGGGACTTCCTTCTACATAGTGCTCCCATTTTATTTGCATTTGCCTCTCAATTTTCAGTTAGTTCAATTACTTATTTATTTAGTCCTTTTCTTTGTCTAGTTTTGTGCTTCTTTGTCAGTTGGTACTGTTCTTCACATTTGGTATGCAGGCCGCCTGGACTCTGCCTTCATGAGTAACTGATGCACTCTTTTAATAAAAATAAAAATTTTCATAGTGAAACCCCATCTCTACTAAAAATGCAATAATTAGCTGGGCATGGTTGCGGGAGCCTGTAATCCCAGTGGGAGGCTGAGGCAGGAGAATCTCTTGAACCCAGGAGGTGGAGGTTGCAGTGAGCTGAGATTGCGCCTTTGTACTCCAGCCTGGGCAACAAGAGTGAAACTCCCTCTCAAAATAATAAAAATAAAGATTTTCTACCCCCTTTTTGTTGTGTGAAATTTCAGGAACAGTGAATATGCCACTTAAAACTGCCTTCCTCTTTTCTTCTCCAAGGACAATGTCTAGTCTTCCATATCAGGCATTAGAAAGAAGTGCTTCAGAGCTCATTTTGAATTCCAGCTCTGCACCACTTACTAGTTGTGTGGCTTTGAGAAAGTTGCTTCTGCTCCCTGAGCCTCAGTTTTGTCACCTATGAAGTGGGAGTAATCATAATAATTAAATAGTAATTTAATTAATTAATAAAATGTAAGGGGCACTTGGTATAGTGTCTGGCCCAAACGAATGTGCTATGCTGATATTAGTTCTTGTTACTATTGTCATCATTGTTCTTGTTACTGTTATTTAGTCATGATTATAAAACTGGTCTGCTGAAATCACGTTAACCATGATACTCAATCCAGATTGTCAATATCAGCACTGTCTCCAGCAATGCCATGGCATTCTTAGGGCAAAAAAACTTTCATTTTAATTTAATGAAAAAGGAGTATATAACATTTTTAGGGGGTGGAGTATGATGATACCATCAACCCAAATGAGCTGATGAAAGAGACATGATTCCAGGGAGGTTGGGACCTATCATGGTGAATGTATTCACCTGGTTGCTTGTCGGGAGCGGACCTTTCTCTGTGTTGGTATGTGCTGGCATGATGCACCACACCAGCACCTTTGTTTATGATCAGTAGTGACATATGTCTGCTCAAATAAATTAACATTCTTGTCTGGCCCAACTCATTTTGAGAAAACAGATTTGCAAGCTAGTATGTAAGCTGACCCATATAACCCCTTGGCTTAAAAAAATGTACTGTATATCATTGTAATTTTACCCTAACAAGGATTGAGCGATGGCAAGCAAACTTTAGTTTTTTCTTTTTATGGCTACATCGACTGACTTCTACCTGTCGTTCTTTGAGAGGCATGTGGAAAGGAGACTGAAAACTAAATACAGGAGAAGGAAAGGAACACAGGGAAAAGAGGAATAATGGAATTTGTCAGCGTCTCTGCATACTGGTGTCCTGTTCTATAGTAAAACCTCAGATCTGAGCAATTCTAAAGAGCTTAAACACAGCATAGGAATGGAGCAAGCTAATTATGGATCTATTACAGGGGCGATTTGAGCATCATTTACATTAGTATTCCAATGACACATTGACATAATGGCATGCCAAGACCACACAGCACTAATATTTCTTTCTTCCCTCTCTGCCCAGAGAATTTATAGCCTAAGGAGAATACAATAGAAAACAATTTACTTCTCTAGTTGGGTTTTGGTCATTCCGGGCCAGAGGCATAGACTGTAGTGACTTCCACATGCAGATTTGGGAAAGTGACAAGCTTGAAATTTAATTCATCTCTTTGTGGGGCGTTGCAAACCTAAGCAATACCATTTTTGAGGGATTTGGCCTCATCTTTCTTTCCTTAAACAAATAGAATTTTCAGTGATGTCAACTTCACTATTCTAGACCTCATGAGATGGAATTTAGTGTTTGGTTAAGGCTAGTGAGGTCAGCTGAGGAGACACAGTGCAGTTGTGCCATGTCTTCTTTTGCACTGAAATTGTGGATGCCTCCAGGCCCACACAGAGGGGCCCCCAGGCATGTTTAAGGAAAGTGCTAAGCAGCAGGATCAGACGACCTCATTAGGGAAAGTGACTGTAACTTGTATTTTACAGATTTTGTTTAAAATGCCCAATCTCAAATTCAGCCTTTTCCAGGCACATTGCCAAATTACAGCAATGGATTATTTTTCAAATGCCAATTTAAAATAAGCCGTCTTGAATGTAGCACTGTGACAAAGGATCCTTTTGGCAGAAAGCCACTTTAGACATCAGATTACTCCAAGCATTATTTTAAAATAGTACCCAGGCCTTTAAGTAATTCAGGTGCTGTTTCCTTTGAACCCAGAAAATGTCAGTGTACCAAGAGCAGACGTAAATGGGGCAGGCCTGGCCAAGAGCTGGATTTCCTTTTCCACAGATGGATTGAGCCCTCATAGTATATACTGTCCCTTGTCCATCTGTCCGAATGGAGCTATCTTCCTCTGACTCACTCCTTCCCCCGATTCCCTCCCAGATTTAAATATTAAATTGAATTTGTGGGGGTGAGAGATGGGGGAGTTACGAGGAAAGAAATTCATTGTGAGATATTGAGGGTGAAACTCCTAGAAGAAAATAGAAGAACAATCCTGCTACGAGGTGGATTCTGTGCTTGCTCTTCCCTTTTTATCTGGAATAGCAATTGGGAGGTAGTGACAAGGGCTGCCAGAGGTTTGCTCAAGAGAGTTCTGAAATAATAAGTTTTGGTCTTGTGCAAATAAAGACCTGTAGTTTGTTAGGAGCTTGGGGACAAATGGTAGCAAATGGACAAATGGCCCTGTCTCTGATCCTGCAAGTCACTGAGGTAGCAGTGGGTGACTTGCTTTCTGTTTCTAGCTCAGGACTTGGGACTTTCTAAGAGATTCTAATATTGCATATGAACCTTGCCAGGGGTGTTCGGACAACACAAAATAGAGAAGCTGAATCAAGCATTTATACTTGTGGGAGTGGTTGCTTGTCTTTCTGACCATACCCTCTCTTCTTCCAGGTTAATTCTAGGATTACTTTCATTGCTGGTTCTCCATTTTTATAACTTCTTATTAAACTGGTTTCCACATTTTGTTAAAATAATCAAGTGTTCAAGAATGTTCAGAAGGTCCAATTTCATTAGGTCATCTGGTCCTTAATCATGAACCTCATAAGTGATTTTTTTTTTTTTTGACAGGGTCTCCCTCTGTCACCTAGGCTGGAGTGCAATGGTGGGAACATGACTCACTGCAGCCTCGACCTCCTGGGCTCAAGCAGTCCCCCTGCCTCAGCCTCCTGTGTAACTGGGACCCCAGGCATGTGCCACCAAGCCTGGCAAATTTTTTGATGTTTTGTAGAAACAGAGTCTCACTATGTTGTCCAGAGGCTGAACTCCTGGGCTCAAGCAATCCTCCCACCTTGGCCTTCCAAAGTGCTGGGATTACGGGCATGTGGCACTGCACCCAGCTGTGATTGTTTTATAGTACAATACAGGCAGCTCTTGTGGCTAAGTCACTGCTCTATGGAGAAAGGTTTCTTAAGCTAGGCACCCTGCATGTATGCTCTTACATGCAGGATATCTGGCATTTCGTATACAGAACTGTTATTTGTATGTCCTTTATATATTTGAATCTTAATGAATCTTGTCCCGTTTAAAAACAAATCCAGTTAAGCTTTGAATAAAAAAGGTGTTTCTCTAACTCATTTCTTTGAATTTGTGCTAGGCTTTTAGGCTCTTCAGATAGTTGCTAAAGTCCCTAGCAATTGCTGCAGACCAGAACTAAGGTGGTGGCTAAGCCTCAGAATTTCGCTGCTTTGGTGCAAATAGGTACCAAGTAATATTTTATTTAGGCCTACATAGATTAGATGACCTGCCTCCTAGATAACACTGGTATTATAGTATTTTTTTTTCAGTTTATTGAGGTGTAATTGACATACAAAAAGCTGTAAATATTTAATGTGTGCAATTTGATGAATTTGGAGATAAGCCTTGAAGCCTTCATCATAATCAATGCCATAAACATATCCATCTTCTCCAAGGTTTCCTCCCATCCTCTTAATTTATTATTTTCTTTGTGATAAGAGCACTTGACATAAGATCTATGCTCTTGGCAAAATTTTAAATATATACAGTATCATTGACTATAGACACTATTCTGTATGGTAAATCTCTAGGACTTCATCTTGTGTAACTGAAACTTTGTACCCATTGAATGATGATACCTCTCTGTTTTGCCCTTACCCCAGGCTCTGAAAACCACCATTCCTCTCTCTGCTTTGATTAGTTTGACTATTTAGGATTCTTCAGATAAGTAGTATCATATAGTATTTGTCCTTCTGTATCTAGCTTATATCATTTAGCATAATGGTCTCCAGGTTTATCCATGTTTTTGCAATCAGCAGGATGTTCTTCTTTTAAGGCTGAATAATATTCCATTGTGTGTATATGTGAGCGTGCATGTGCGTGTGCATATGTGTTTGTAACATTTTCTTTTCTTTTCTTTTTTTTGAGACAGTGTCTTGCTCTGTCACCCAGGCTGGAGTGCAGTGGCATGGTCTTGGCTCACTGCAGCCTCTGCCTCCCGGGTTCCAGCGATTCTCCTGCCTCACCATCCTGGGTAGCTGGGATTACAGGCATGTGCCACCACACTCGGCTAGTTGTTGTATTTTTAGTAGAGACGGGGTTTCACCATGTTGGTCAGGCCGGTCCCGAACTCCTGACCTCGGGTGATCCACCCACCTCAGCCTCCCAAAGTGTTGGGATTACAAGTGTGAGCCACTGCGCCCGGCTGTAACATTTTCTTTGTCCGTTCATCCATCAAGGGACACTTAGGTTGTTATCTGTGTCTTGGCTATTGTCAATAATGCTGCAATGAACATGGGAGTGTGGGTATCTCTTTTTCTACTGCCTCCCTCCATTCTAGATGTCAGTAGGACTGGCTCTTTGTCCAAAAATTAAGGAGGGGAGAAGGGGGTATAGTGGGATATGAAGGAGGAGAGACATCATAGGTAGTGTTCAGGTATGTATATACTCTGGCTTTGGATACATGACAATAATTTTCTTTTTAAGCAAAGGCAATGTCAAAAAGAGGTTGCAAAGACCCGCTGGAAAAAGGAGAAAAGTTTTGCTGCATGAAAAGTCCATGGAGTCAATCTTTACTTACTCTCAAGTTATTCCTGCAGAGTGAATTCTTTACTTTAGGTGCTTGATGCTCAGTAAATTGTGAAACTCCTCCCCCTCTGCATGTAGGTATTAGAGACTTTTGGAGATGCATCCAGAATTTATGAAACTCCTCAGCAATCAAATAATAATGATAAATTACGTGGTTGCTTTAGTGCCTTGATGACCTTGTAAGACAACCAGGGGAAACAGAAACTAACATGCCCAGCTAGACCAGGAACTTCATTAGAGCAACATGGCTATTTTCCTACCAGCTGACTTATTTTGTCAGGTTATAACCTTAATTCTGGAGATTTACCCCCGCCCCATCCCCCGCCACCCTATTCTCTCACACAGACTCCCTAACACACACATACATACAACTTAGTTCTAATGTGGATGCAAAAATCATTTTATAATGTTTATAGAATATAAGGGCAGTTGACTGAAGGTGAAACATTCCTTCTTTTGGACAGACTCAGGGGAAAGCTGCATGGTTGAACTTTGCTTGTGTGCCACCCCTGCCCACGTGCCACTGAATTTGACTGGAGTACCTGTGGTGGTGTTTGGTTACCTTCCTGCTAAGTCTTCACCTGCTTCCAGAGTTCACTGAGTGCACCTGAGTAGCTCTCTTCACCCGATTTAATTATGCCAGCCTTCAAGAGTCCCCTGGCCTTCATCCTCCCTGTGTTTCATGTGTTGGAATACCCTGCAGGAAACTGAGTCCTAAGAAACTGTCAAGATCTTGGCCCTTGAGCCTTGTTTCTGCCAGTAGCCCTTTGAATGAACTGTGACTCAGGGGATAGCCTGGCCTTTTTGCAAAGGCTGGCTTTCCAATTAAATAGCAGAGTTTTGTGGTTAGAGTTGAGAGCTCTGAGATTTCATACCTGTATCAGTAATCCCTAGGAAATGCACAATATTGACCTCTTTCACTTATTTTATAATTTCCATTTCATCATGATTCAAAGGCAACACAGGTAATGCATTTCTGGGGAATTATTGTTGTTGGTAAGTAGCTGGAATCATTCAGATTTTTGCATTGTTCATCGCATCTTGCCCAAGTTGTAGAGTTATTTTCCTGAAATATTTAGTAGACCCAGTGTAGCCAAACAGCTGAGGTATTAAGTTTACTTAGTCAAACCAAAAGGAAAAGAAAACTACCTATATCTGGAAGCATTGCTACATAGTAATTTAGTAGGTAAGCGCTGGATTCAAACTGCTTGTATTCAAATCTTGGCTGTTCTACTTACTGTCTGTATAAGCTTTCTAAGTTACTTAACTTCTCTGTGCCTCAGTTTTCTTATCTGTAAAATGAAAAGAATACTATACTCACCTCATAGGGTGATTCTGATAATTACATAAATTAATTCATATAAAACGCTTGAAACACTGCCTGGCAGATGGTAAATGCTCCAAGGATGCTAGTTCTTATTATACCTAAAGCTAATCTTGAAGTGCTCTGCAATACTTGCCCCTGAAGAAAATGGGCATAATGGAAAAAATATTGGACAAATAGGAGTTCTGTGTTTCATTGCTGCCACCATCTACTACATAGCTATATGATTTGGAGACAATCTTAGTTTCGGTTACCTGATCTGTGAAATTGGGATAATAATGTTTCCCTTAGCGACTGTTCAAACACATGCATTCACGAGTACACATACACACATGCTCACATTCAATGATAGAGAAAGAGATAATTAAGTTAGAACACAGACTTTAAAAATCTGAAATTACATGAGGCATTTTGCAGATATGGTGATCTGTTGCCATGTATACTATGTATACTTAAGCTATAAAGAGTCCCAGAACAAAATAGATTAATACTTTTATATCTATATGGTATTTTATGGTTTTCAAATGAGATAGGCCATCTTGTATTTATCACAGCTGGCTATATCTGGCTATTGCAAGCCTTTAGGATCTAGGGACAAGTTGTTTGCATATTTTATTCACAGTCTAGCAGAGAGTGTATACTCGGTAAATATTAAATGGAAAAAATGTATTTTACACAAGTGCAATCAATCTAATGAGACAGCAAAGATGCCTCAAAAACGGTCTTTAAATAGTTTTTTAGCAAGTGGTTAATGTTGCTGACTTTACATAATGTCAGGGGCCTATGATAATTTAGGTCCCAAACAAGTTGAAATTCGTACTGGACACATCTTTAGAGACTGTGATATGAGTCACCAAGGGAAGCAATAGCCCAAACCTTTGGGGCTTGGGATTGCTTATCTCAGATATACCTTATCATTAACAAGAGAGTAGGCAGTGAGTCTTATGGCTCTCCATCTGTAAAGAGTCAAAAGAAAATTGTTACATTGAGTGCCCAGTTAGTACTTAAGTATATGAATGATTAAGGCCTTGGAAGGGGTTATGTGTTTAAATGTTAAGCCAATTCAGATATGATACTTCTCATTACTGATGGGAAGGAGGGCTAGAATACACCTTCCAATAACAATGGGGAAGACGAGTCTGTTGCTTTTGTAATCACTGAAACTTTGGCTGTAAAGCACTTGCAGAAATAAAAAGTGCCATGGAAATCTTTAATAACTGTTACAGACACAATGCTCTCAATAACAATTGTTGCATACACTACTGGCAGTTGACCTTTCTTAGGGTATTAATTTAGTGTCTAAGTGGTTTAAGAGGGAAAGAAGAGCATATAAGATAAGAGCAAGACTATGTAAAATGCACACATTAATTGTCCTAACAATAACACAAAAGGTCCCCTAGATGTTTGGCTCTTTCTTTTCAATAACTACAGGATATTGAAAAGAAATACAGGTTTTTTATTAGATAAAGGTACTACCAGAATGTTTGCATTTAAACCTTTAAGTGCAGCTATTCCTTCTTTATGGTACAGAATCTTTCATTCAATACTTACTCAAAAGCCTATTTTTATTTTCCTAAGCTATGGTTAGTAATAGTAAGTGCTTGAGAGAAGAAACTCCTTAGCCTTGATTTGTGGAATTATGGTCATATACTATTAAAAAATTCACAAGTTGAGAAAACAATAGCCAGATGTAGAATATATGTTAGTGATTTTTTTTTTTTTTTTGGTCTAGCTAAGATATAATCCACTCTTAGCATGGCTGTTTGGAGTAATCCATGTCCTCTCCTCATAAACTCTTTGGAGAATGACGTTTTTTTAAAAACAAGAAAAATTTTTAATTATATAGAATGATTTGGTGAGTCCTGGGGGCCTTTTAACTACTCACTATGTGGATTATTGGAAGAACTGTAGTAGAACTTTACTTCTTTGGGTACCATCAGTCTTTCTTTTGTAAAGAATGAACTAAAAAATTTAAGAATGTGATCCTGATACTTCTTTGTAGGTGTCATTTCTTAGCCATGAGAATGTCGAATAAGTAAGACTATTTTCCAATCAACCAAGAATTAGCTGGTCCAAATGAAATCCTGGGAGACAGAGAAGAATGAAAAAAGGCTAAGGATCATGACTTATAACAGAAATAACTCATCGAGATGACAGCACAAAAATTACTGACCCCCAAGCTTCTCTTACAAGAACCCGAGTTATTCTTGGTGTGTCCACAGTAAAATGGGTTTCTAAACCCCAGTGGCTTTTACAAGACAAATTGTTCTTAAAGTTTTATCTATTTAAGAAACAAGTTTTCCTGTGGGATTCTCCTACACTGTTCCGTTTAGCTACTTTCCCGGTTTTTCAGGGGTGTCTTTTTCCTGAACCCAGTGTGAAAACAGACACATTCTGAGTCATGATGAAGGTAGCCTTATTAGCAACTCCCTAATTTTAACATTGTTACATTTGACCCACATTTTCAAGATATGGAAAAAGGTAAAAAGGTGGAAGATTTTGGAAGGATCATATACATAGATTCAACCGAGGGCATTTTTTCTACTTTCAACTTCTATTTTAGATTCAGGGGATACATGTGCAGGCTTGTTATATAGATACATTGTGTGATACTGAGGTTTGGGATATGATTGATCCCATCATCTGTGTACTAAGCATAGTGCCCAGTAGTTAGTTTTTAAACCCCCACCCCTGTAGTTCCCAGTTTCTATTCTTGCCATCTTTATGTCCATGAGTACCCAATGTTTAGCTCCCACTTATAATTGAGAACATGTGGTATTTGGTTTTCTGTTCCTGCATTAGTTTGCTTAGGATAATGGCCTTCAGTTGCATCCATGTTGCTGCAAAGGAAATGATTTCATTATTTTCTATGGCTGTGTAGTATTCCATGGTGTATATGTACCACGTTTTCTTTATCCAGTTCACCATTGATGGGCACCTAGGTTGGTTCCATGTCTTTGCTATTGTGAATAGCGCTGTGATGAACATGTGAGTGTATGTGTCTTTTTGGTAGAATGATTTATTTTCCTTTCGGTATATACCCAGCAATGAGATTACTAGGTTGAATGGCAGTTCAACTCTTAGTTCTTTGAGAAATCTCCAAACTGCTTTCCACAGTGTCTGAACTAATTTACATTCCTACCAACAGTGCATAGGCATTCCTTTTCTCTGCATCCTCAGCAACATCTGTTGGTTTTTGACTTGTTTTTTCTTTTTTTGAAAACGGATGTTTATTTTTTGCCAAGCTTGCTTCCATGTTGCTTAAGAGCTGATATAAGAACAGCTTAAGACCAACCAGTGGTTGCACCTACCCATTCAGTGGCCTGAGCAGTGGAAGCTGCAGACCAGTTTTCTGTGGCAGGCTAAGCACTCCAGTCTTCAGTAGGGAACTGCTGAATAGGCACAGAGGACACCTGCACACCTTCAGACCAGTCTGCCACCTCAGGCTGAGTAGCAGCGAACTCAGGAGCTGGAGCAGTCCATTCACTTTGAAATTCCTCCTTTGTCACAGCCTTTTCAGCAGCAGTCTGCTATTCTTTTTCAATCTCTTCAGGATCTCTGTAGAAGTAGAGATCAGGCATGACCTCCCATGGCCATTCACAGGAAATGGTACCACGCATGTGCAGAACTTCCTGAGCCAGCATCCACCATATCAAACCCACTGAGTGAGTTCCCTTGTTGTTGCATGGGATGGTAATGTTCACATAGAACAGAGGAGAATCTGTGTGACACAGAGCAATGGTGGGAAGATTATCATAAGATGCCTCTGTGAGAGGCTGGTGGTCAGCCCTGGGGTCAGTAACCACAAGAAGCCGTGGCTCCTGAAAGGCTGCCTGGATCTGGTTAATAAAGGTTCCAGGAGTGAAGCGGCCAGCAATTGGAGTGGCTCCCGTGGCAGCAGCCAACTTCAGCACGGCCCTCAGGCCAGTATTCCTGGAGGATATGACACTGACATCAGCAGGGTTTTCAATGGCAACAATGGCACGAGCTGCCAGCAGAAGATTCTCCCAGGTCCTCTTCAGATTTAGGATGTAGATGCCATCACTTTTCTTTTAGAGATGTACTGTTTTATTTGGAAGTCAAGATTAGTGCCACCTAAGTGGGTTCCTGTTGCAAGGAACTTAAGGACACCCTCCTATTTCATTTGCAGGACATCAAGGGCTCCGGACTTTGTGAAAGTTTTCCTCTAAGTTAGGACAGGAATCCCAAACAATGCTGTATGGACCCCTCTGTGGGTAGCGCGGAAAGGCTATTTTTTTTTGACTTTTTAATAATACTCATTCTGACTGGTATGAGATAGTATCTCATCGAAGTTTTGATTTGCATTTATCTGATGATTAGTGATGTGGAGCTTTTTTTTTTTTTCATATGTTTGTTGGCTACTTTTATGTCTTCTTTTGAGAAGTGTGTGTTCATGTATTTTGCCCATGTTTTAATGGGGTTGTCTTTTGCTTGTTCAAATGTTTAAGGTCCTAATAAATGATGGATATTAGACCTTTGACTATGCATAATTTGTGAATATTTTCTCCTACTCTGTAGGTTGTCTGTTTACTCTGCTGATAGTTTCTTTTGCTTTGCAGAAGCTCTTTAGTTTAATTAGGTCCCACTTGTCAATTTTTGTTTTTGTCGCAATGGCTTTTGAGGACTTACTCATAAATTCTTTCCCAAGGCCAGTGTCCGGAACGTCAACCAAGGGCTTTGACCACTGCTAGGGAAGACAGTGTTGAACTGCTAATGAGTCCCTGACAAGGTGTTTGCCATTTATAAACATAAACATTTCTATAGTTTCTCACATACTTGTGAGAAAACATTGTTGAAATGGTATTTTTTCTTTAAGTGATAGGTATAGCTCCTCTCTCTCCTTCTCCTTATTTATTTACCTACCTATTTGTTTTTATCCTAAAAAAACAAATTCAGGTACCTGAATTATGGTGTCCAGAACATTAAAATAAACTAGTTGTTCAGGAAAGCTAATGGTGGGTAAACGATAAGAAGTAGTTGGGCTAATGAGTTGCTCAACTGTTGCAGACTCATACATTTTCTAGTAGTTAGAGATATTCACTTCTCATTTCTGAGGACCCTTTGAGTGAATTATTTTAATTGTTCTCTCTGATCTATAATAGCCTTTAGGGAAATATCTGTATCTATCTATCTCTCCATCTATCAAATGATATACGTAATAGCCTGTGAAAAGCATATGTTTCTTCTTTCTTTCTTTCACTCATTCCTCTATTCCTCATTGATGTACGTTGTATTTAGAAGCCTAGTGTGTGAAATTTAAAAAGCAAGACTGTATATATTTACAGGCTGGTCATGGACCTGCACAAATAAATTGCTTATATTTAATAGCAACTTATTTCTAAGCTTTGTCCATTCTAGTTAAGTTAATGTGAAACATAAAATGCAAGAAAAATCCGACAGAAATTGGAGCAACACTTTTAGTGTCTTCTCTATTATTTAGTTTTTAAAATGTGAGGCTTTCCTTACAACCTTAACTTGCAGTTTCTATGTGACTGATTTCTAAAAAATCATTTAGTATTTAAAAATAACATTGAAATGTGTTACCTATTTGGCTGTTTTGGTCCATTAACCTTTCCCAGTGGTTTTTTCAATTAAAATTACATTGATACCATATGGCATCTATTGTATGTGAAAACTCCCTAACTCATGAAAGAAATGTCAAAGCAGATTGAGGGGGAAAAAGAGGGAGTGATTTAACACTCTTCAGTGGTTCTAGTCACTAGTTTCATCAAGGGCTAATTTCCAAGGTCCAATTTAAAAAAAAAAAAATTTAAAAGATTTAGACCTTATTTGTTTAGAACAGTTTTGGATTTAAAGAAAAATTGAGCAGGTAGTACAGAGTTTCTGTGTGCTCCTTCTTCCCTGCCCAGGACTTATTCTATTATTAACATTACTAGCGTTAGTGTGGTACATTTGTTATGATTAATGAACCAATATTGATACATTATTATTAACCAAAGCCCATAAGTTTACATTAAGGTTCATTCTTTGTACTGCATGGTTCTATAATTTTTTACAAATGTATAATGTCTTGTATATTTCATTAGAATATCATACAGTATCGTTTCACCACCCTAAAATCCCATGCTTCACTTACTTCCCCATGTTCTCCTCTCCCCTCTCAAATCTCTGACAACCATTGATTTTTTTAGTGTCTCTATAGTTTTGCCTTTTACAGAATGTCATATGGTTGGAATCATATAGTATGTAGCCTTTCAGACTAGCTTCTTTCACTTAGCAATAGACATTTAAAGTTCTTTCATGTCTGTTTGTGTCTTAATCTCTCATTTCTTTTTATTACTGAATAGTATTCCAGTGTATAGATGTACCGCAGCTTATTTATCCTATTGAAGGACATCTTGCTTGCTTCCAGTTTTGGTGATTATAAATAAAACTGCTATAAACTCTAGGTTTTGTTGTAGACATGAGTTTTCAAATAAATTGGGTAACCACCAAGGGGCACAACTGCTGGATCACATGGTAAGAGTATGTTTACTTTTATAAGAAACTGCCAAACTGCTTTATAAAGTGGCTGTACCATTTGTATTAATATTCCCTCCAGCAATGCATAAGAGTGCCTGTTGCTCTGCCTCTTTGCCATCATTTGGTGTTGTCAGTGTTATGAATTTTAGCCATTCTAATGGCTTTGTGATGGTATCTCATTGTTATTTTAATTTGCAGTTCCCTAATAGCATATTATATTGAATATCTTTCTATTGAATATCTTTTTCCCATCTGTATATCTTCTTTGGTGAGATGTCTGTTCAGATCTTCTGCCCATTTTTTAATTGAGTTGTTTTCTTACTGTTGAATTGCAAGTGTTCTTGGAGTGTTTTGGATACAAGGCCTTTATCAGATATGTGTTTTGCAAATTTTTCTCTTAGTCTATGGCTTGTCTTTTCATTTTCTTGACATATGCTTTACTCTTCATTCTCTTAACATTGCAGAATGGATGTTTTTCTGCTTAGTGCCTGATAAGTCTGACTAATCAATTTTCAACTTCATGGATTGTGCTTTTACTGTTATATCTAAAAACTTATGGCTAAACTTAAGGCCAGTCACCAAGAGCTCCCAATTTACATTCTATAAGTTTTACAGTTTTGCATTTTATATTTATGTCTATGATATATTTGACTTAATTTTATGAAAGGTGAAAAGTCTATGTCTAGATTCAGTTTTTGCATGTGGATGTCCAATTGTTTCAACACTATTTGTTGCAAAGATTATTCTTTCTTCATTGAATTGTCTCTGCTCTTTTGTCAAAGTTCAGTTGATTATTGTATTTGTGTAGGTCTATTTCTGGGCTCTGTATTTTGTTTCATTGATCTGTTTTTCTTTTTTTTTTTTTTTTTTTAAGACAGAGCCTTGCTCTGTCACCTGGGCTGGAGTGCAGTGGCCGGATCTCAGCTCACTGCAAACTCCGCCTCCCGGGTTTACGCCATTCTCCTGCCTCAGCCTCCCGAGTAGCTGGGACTACAGGTGCCTGCCACCTCGCCCGGCTAGTTTTTTGTATTTTTAGTAAAGACGGGGTTTGACAGTGTTAGCCAGGATGGTCTTGATCTCCTGACCTCGTGATCCACCCGTCTCGGCCTCCCAAAGTGCTGGGATTACAGGCTTGAGCCACCACGCCCGGCTTCAATTATTTCACCAATACCAAGCTGTCTTTATTACTGTTCCTTGATGGGAATTCTTGAATTCAAGTCATGCCAGTCCTCCAACTTTGTTTTTTTGCAGTGCTGTTACAGCTATTCTGAGTCTTTTGTCTTTCCTTATAAACTTTAGTATTGATGTCCACAAAATAAGTTGCAGGGATTTTGATTGGGATTCATTGAATTTATTGATCATGTTGGAAAGAATTGAAAACTTAATAATACTGAGTCTTTCTATCCATAAACATGGAGTATCTTTTCATTTATTAAGATTTTTTTAAATTTCTTTTACCAGAGTTCTGTAGTTTCCCCAGTCTGTACACCTTTTATTTCCTTTTATTGTCTCATTGCAGTAGCTAGTACTTTAAGTATAATGTTGAATAGGAGTGCTGAAACAGGGACATTCTTGCCTCATTCCTGATCTTAAGGGGAAAGCATGCAGTTTCTCACCATTGGCATGATGCTAGCTATAAAATTTTTTTTGTGGGCATTCTTTATCAGTTAAAGAAAGTTATCCTATGTTTCTGGTTTGCTGAGAGTTTTGATCATGAATGATGTAGGATGTTGGTGGGAAAAACAGCAAATGTTATTGGCAGGAAAAACAGCAAATGTTTTTCCTGCATTTATTGATATGATCAGATGATTTTTCTTATTTAGGCTGTTGATGTGATGGACTACATTAACTGATTTTTTCCCCAGTTTTCTTTTTTTTTTATTTCATTTTAAGTTTCAGGGTACATGTGAAGAATGTGTAGGTTTGTTATATAGGTAAATGTGTGCCATGGTGATTTACTGTGCTTAGCAACCCATCACCTAGGTATTAAGCGCAGCATGCACTAGCTATTTTTCCTAATGTTCTCTCTCCCTCCCCGCCTCAACAAGCCCCAGTGTGTGTTGTTTACCCCCATGTGCCCATGTGTTCTCATTGTTCAATTCCCACTTATAAATGAGAACATGCAGTATTAGGTTTTCTGTTCCTGCATTAATTTACTGAGGATAACAGCTTCCAGCTCCATTCATGTTCCTGGAAAGGACATGATCTTGTTCATTTTTGTGGCTGCATAGTATTCCAAGATGTGTATGTACCACATTTTCTTTATGCAGTCTACCACTGATGGCCATTTGGGTTGATTCCATGTCCTTGCTCTTGTGAATAGTGCTGCAGTGAACATACACGTGCGTGTATCTTTATAATAGAATGATTTATATTCCTTTGGGTGCATACCAAATAGTAGGATTGCTGGGTCAAATAGTATTTCTGCCTCTAGGTCTTTGAGGAATCACCACACTGTCGTCCACAATGGTTGAACTAATTTACATTCCCACCAACAGTGTAAATGCCTTCCCATTTCTCCACAGCCTCACCAGAAACTGTTGTTTCTTGACTTTTTAATAATTGCCATTCTGACTGGTGTGAGATGGTATCTCATTGTGGTTTTGATTTGCATTTCTCTAATGATCAGTTATCTTGAGCTTTTTTCTTTTTTCATACATATATTGGCTGCATAAAAGTTTGCAAAGGACATGAACAGAAACTTCATGTGATATGACCAATTTTACCACAGATCCTGGCATGTACCTTGCAGTTACTTCATTAATACTACTTTTCTTTCTTCCGTTAAGGTACCTAAGCTTGAAAACAAGGACCATTTTTATTCTAACCCATTGTGAGGCATTTATACCAGGAACATAAAAAGTTCTTAAGTATTTGCCATTCTTACAGTGTTGGAAAAACTGCCTTGGAAAAAAAATCACCTGCTTCTATAAGGACTGCCTTACCCTAAAGGGCTTGAAAGAGATTCCATGGTTCATTTATTCCTCTCTTCTTCCAAACACAAGTATACTCTCCTTTTTTTAAATACCCAGCTTACTACTGAAAAGGCCCATAAAAACTCATTTCTTCCTGTCTGGGTCTGAATACAAGAACATCAGTATCAAATACTAAGGACAGTCATTTTGCTACGGTGATAGGCTATATGTCCTGGGGGATAGTAGAAGTTATTGAACCATTTAAAGAGAGGTAATAGGCTGATTGTACACTTCACCATCAAACCACATCTAGAGAATTGTATCCCTTTTTGAACACCATAACTTAAGGAGGACATTGACAACACTAGAGCACGTCCAAAGGGTGGTAACCAGAATGATAATGGGGCATCTAGATGTCTAGAAACCTTGCTATATTAGGACATGTATTAACCCAAATTTATTAAATCTATTTGCCTGCACCACTTATTTTTCTTTATGTTGTAAAAAGTTAGAATATTTTCTATTCAATGTCAAAATGTTCATGATAGCTTTGATTTTACATTGTTTGTTCAAAGTTTTCCTGGATATAACCCTTGATTTCTTCCCAGGAAAGAGGCAGAGGAAAACCTCCCCTAGTTGAAGTGTACATTATTATCTGACCAAAAAAAAAAAAATCAATGAGCTGAACTTTGCAGTAATTCCAACCCTTGATTTCATTTCATGAAACCTCAAGTTGCCAAGAAAAGCTGAGCATCACTTTTCACCTAGTGTTGGTTTCTATAAGTCTCCCAGGAGCCTTTAGTTGACCAGTTATGGTTTGGTTTGTTGTTCCGTGATACAGAAGTAAGTGGGTTGGGGAAAGCCCAGAGATGTGCTAAGTGGATTCTGAGCTGTGGAAGTCGGAGCAGGGAGCACATATGAGCTTGAGGTTCAAAGTAAACCCCTAGACCTTTTCCCCTGCAATATGCATTGTGATTATTCTTTCTGCAGAAGAGTTTATGATCTTTTATAATTTTCTTTTTCTATAGATTTAAGAGTGCTAGTAACAGAAACTTTTAAAAAATGTTATGACAGTACAGTCAATGGAATCTCGCTGTTGTACATCTTGCACATTAGAGAATGAATGCACTGTACTTGAGATAGAGCTTGCCTTGTATAAAATTCATTTTAGGGATGCTTGGATGATTGAGATCTACAGGAGTGGCATATCCACAGCTGTCTTTTCCCTCCTCTTCATTCTGCACAAAGGCAAAGGTGAAAGGTGTGCCTCTGCTTTGTTGGTCTTTGGGTTGCAATTCCTTCTAGTATGTTTCCATTTGAAGATGGGAAACCAATGGGAAAATAATGAGTTTAAAATGGAACTTTACTTTCTGCAAATGTTTTTGAGAACATGTGTATTGGCTGTAGGTCGAGGGCAGCAAGAGTGTAACTGTAATGGAAGACACTAGTTTGTGTTGATTGCTTCTACTTTCCTGTGTGACCACGGGAAAATGCTTTAACTCTACTGAGCCTCAATTTTGTCATCTATAAAATGGGAGTTGTAATACCAAACTTAAAAGATTGTTGTAAAAAGTAGATGCCATAATATACTTGAGAATGTTTTGTAAACTCTAAACCATATAGCTTGTGAATACTTCTAAGACAAGGATGGTATATCATTTGTCTCCATCTACCCAGCACTTACGTGCCTCTAGCACCTGCCACAGAGCCTGATATATAACAAGTGATTGCCAGCTGAAATTAAAATGAATGAATAGTCTCAAATCTCCAAATTTCTGATGATTTTAATGAATTTATTGAGTGGTCCTCTGTATTGGGCTAATCTCTTGGCCTCATCCAGCTTTTAGAAAACAAGGATTGAGACTAAAGGAGCATGTGGAGTTTGGAGAGTTGTTATAAGATAGACCAACTTTCTAGGAATTGCTTAATGTTCTAAACAAACAAAAAACCAAATGAGCATTCAACAACTTATGGAAAGGCAAATTTTTTCCCCCAGGGACACACAGCTGCAAAGTAGAAGTAATCAGTGCAAGCTAGTGTCCCTCAGAGATTGTTACACTCTCACTGCCCTCAGACCTGCAGCCAACACACATATACTCAAAACCTTTGTAGGAAGTTAAGTTCTGTTTTAAACTTATTATTTTCTCAAGTGAGCTTGGAAGCCCAATAGAATTGTCCTGGCAATTGTTCAACATTGCTGGGCATGTCATAAGCCCAAGAGAAGAATCTAGGGAGCATGTTCTACCCTGGGAGGGATCTGGGGCAGATGGTGGTAGCATAACCTAGAGCTCACTTCTGCCACAGATGACTGAAATGTTGGACTAAGTGATCCCAAGGAACTGTTAGAGTATGGTCTCTCTAGTAGTCTAAAAGTGGTAATAATTTGATTTTTCAAGGCTCATGAACTGGCATCATTTGGGGTACATCTGTCATGGACCTTTGCACTTTGGAAGGAAATGGAAGGAAGGACTAAGTTAATTTTAGGTGTCTCAGGAAACGTGGCTGTTTTTGTTTTTAAACTCTGTCTTCTTCAAAAGCCTACTGTGGTTGTTTTTCCTTCCCTCATATAAATGTAGAACTCTGATTATATGAAATAATTTGGGTCTCGGATGTTTCAGTTTGGAGAAAATGAGATAGTGACATTACTACTTTCTTTTTCAAACCAATGACACTGATTAGGCTTTATGCAAAGGGGTTGGGGCAGCAGATACAATTATGAATTTGTGGTCTCTGTAGAGCAGATAAGGCTTCCAAGCCACGTGGAAACTGAACTTAGCAAGGAAGCTTAGTAGTTATCCCTCCGGATGTTCAGCTTGCAAATACCAGAGGTGTTGTTTTCAATACCAAATGATAGATAAGTACATGGATTGTTTTTCCACCCAGATACAAATGCATTGGATAAATTCCATTTCCAGGTCTGGCAATCTGTCAGAAAGCGCTCTTTAAAGTTATCAGGAGAAAATCTACCAAAATGATTAAATTTGTGATAGCTTTTATTCTTGGCTAGGAACTTGCCTCCCCTACAGGGCTAAACAGGCTTAAATTGTTGTGTGAGTTTATACAATATATGGGTTGTTGTCAAATATTTATCTCTGGGCCGGGCGCGGTGGCTCAAGCCTGTAATCCCAGCACTTTGGGAGGCCGAGACGGGCGGATCACGAGGTCAGGAGATCGAGACCATCCTGGCTAACACGGTGAAACCCCGTCTCTACTAAAAAATACAAAAACTAGCCGGGCGAGGTGGCGGGCGCCTGTAGTCCCAGCTACTCGGGAGGCTGAGGCAGGAGAATGGCGTGAACCCGGGAGGCGGAGCTTGCAGTGAGCTGAGATCCGGCCACAGTACTCCATCCCGGTCGACAGAGTGAGACTCTGCCTCAAAAAAAAAAAAAAAAAAACAAAAAACAAAAAAAAAAAACAAAATATTTATCTCTGTCTAAAAATGAAATGTCTTGGAATACAATTTCTTTTTAACTGAATAAATCAATGAGAGAAAGAGAAATAACTTCTCATTTAGCCAATTTTTAATCAATGTTTTCATGAAAGGCCAAAATGTTAACCGAATCTTGGCTTTTGTCATTTGAAATATAATTTGTGTGTTAAGAATTTATGTGCACATCAGAATCTGGACTTCATGTTCAGAAAGGAAAATTGATTTATAGGAGCAAACAACTGCAAGAGTAGAGGCAATGCCAGAAGTGAATGAGAGTCAATTATTTAACGCAAATGGGACCTAATCACCACAGCAATAGAGAAGTCTCAAATTCATTTACACCCTGGATTTTCATGCTTTAATTTGTACACATTTTTGTGTCTCTCTCTTTTTTTTTTTTACAGAGGCCTTTGAAATTGTTGTTCGCCATGCCAAGAACTACACCAATGCCATGTTCAAGAACAACTACCCAAGCCTGACTCCACAAGCTTTTGAGTTTGTGGGTGAATTTTTCACAGATGTGTCTCTCTATATCTTGGGTTCTGACATCAATGTGGATGACATGGTCAATGAATTGTTTGATAGCCTGTTTCCAGTCATCTATACCCAGCTAATGAACCCAGGCCTGCCTGATTCAGCCTTGGACATCAATGAGTGCCTCCGAGGAGCAAGACGTGACCTGAAAGTATTTGGGAACTTCCCCAAGCTTATTATGACCCAGGTTTCTAAGTCACTGCAAGTCACTAGGATCTTCCTTCAGGCTCTGAATCTTGGAATTGAAGTGATCAACACAACCGATCACCTGAAGTTCAGTAAGGACTGTGGCCGAATGCTCACCAGAATGTGGTACTGCTCTTACTGCCAGGGACTGATGATGGTTAAACCTTGTGGCGGTTACTGCAATGTGGTCATGCAAGGCTGTATGGCAGGTGTGGTGGAGATTGACAAGTACTGGAGAGAATACATTCTGTCTCTTGAAGAGCTTGTGAATGGCATGTACAGAATCTATGACATGGAAAACGTACTGCTTGGTCTCTTTTCAACAATCCACGATTCTATCCAGTATGTCCAGAAGAATGCAGGAAAGCTGACCACCACTGTGAGTACCAGTCTACAGTTTTCAGAGGATTTGGGCCTTATTGGGGTGAGGTGGCCAGTAGCAGGTGCTGATGGAGAGAAATGATAACAAAATTGGAAGTGGGGGAAGGGATGATGATAGACTGAATGACCTCACAGAGTTAGGCAGCATATTAAGACCACAGGCTGTTATGGTCCACCCACTTCCTTACTGTGTGACGTTGGGAAGTCATTTTATCTTTATGAGTTCATTTTTCTGATTCATGAAATGGAAATAAAAAGAATATCTTCTTCATAGGGAATGGCGTTTGTTAAAGCACTTAGCATGTGTCTGGTACGTGGTAAGTCTTCAATAAATGTTGGCTATTATTAGCATTATTGTCAGTTATCATAATCCTCATTTTTGATACACAATAGATGACAAGCCTGTGAAGTGGGAGCTATTATCTTCATTTTATAAATGAGGAAACTGAAGCTTAATGAAATTGCAACTTGCCTAAGAGCACCCACCTAAAGTTAGTGGAAGAGCCATACTTCAGAAATTGACCAGATCTCCCTTTAATTTGGTTATCACCAATTTTTCTGATTCTAGTTTCCTGTTGGTGTTTTCAGTCATGTATATCACATTAGCATTTTGAGTAGTAACTTCAAACACAGAAGACCCAGCTAGAGTTCACTAACTAAACCTCACAAGCACATAAGCAAGGCAAACAATCCATGTTCTCCAGTGGTTTTGTTTATAGCCTTGATTCTATCAGTCTAACCCTGATGAAATTCGTGATGGAGGAAGGGAAGTTCTGTGAGTGAGGCAGCAGTTTGCTTGGTTTCAGTCAGATAGTGTTAGTAACGGAACCACAGGAGACACCAACTTCCAATATCTAGCAGAACATGTAACCAAGAGCTACCAGTCAGTTCCCCTAAGGTAGTATCTGATCCCTGAATGCTGCCAGCTTTGTAGAAGGAGGTGGCAGAATAGTATATTACACTACCATTGTTGAGCTTCCACTACATCTCAAGTGCTATGCTAGCTAGTTTACATAATATCATTTCATAGTAACCCGTGAAATCAGTCCTAATAAACCTAAAAGCTGGATTTTGTTTTGTTTTTCTGTTTTAGAAATATTCTATTTCTCCTTTCCGCTAATTATTTTTCATTGATATACAATAGATGTACATATTTTCAGGGGACATGTGATAGTTTAATACATTCATATAATTTGTAAAGGTCAAATCAATATGATTGGGATATCCATCACCTAAATATTTGTCTTTATGCTAGAAACATTCAAATTCTTCTTTTTTAGCTACTTTGAAATATATGTGGCCAGGTGCTGTGGCTTATGCCTGTAATCCCAACACTTTGGGAGGCCGAGGTGAGAGGATTGTTTGAGGCTGGGAGTTCAAGACCAGTCTGGGCAACATAGAGACCCCATCTCTACCAAAAACAAAAACAAAAAATACAAAAAACTAGCTGGGCATGGTGGCATGCTACTGGGGAGACTGAAGTGGGAGGGTGACGGGCTCAGGAGGTCAACTCTGCAGTGAGCCATGATCACGCCACTGCACCCCAGCCTGGGCGAAAGAATGAGACCCGTTCTCAAAAAAAAAAAAAAAAAAGAGAAAGAAATATATGATAGATTACTATACACTGTAGACACCCTGCTGATCTATCAAACACTGAGTCTTATTTCTTCCTCAAAGCTAGTTAAGTCAGAGGAGCTGGGATTCAAACCCAGACTTTGTTGGCTTGGTTGATCCATACCCTTAGCATCTATACAGTGCAACTACTATGCACTCTGAACCATTGCTTATCCAAAGTGTGGAGGATGGATTAGGCTATTTCAGCTTGTCTTTAAACTCTAGGGGTAATTAGTTTCTTTGGTGAATTAAACTAGGAAAGAGGACAAAAATGATGCAACCCTCGGCCTGACTACTTATGGAGTTGCTGTAATTGCCCCATTCACGTTGTTAGTCATTTAAAACACATTTCCTGTGAACCTGTGAAAATATTTTATAGTAAAATGAACAAAAATGTCCTGTCTAATTACAGTGTTCTTCGGTGGCTAATTATTCCCTTGACTGCTTCACAATTTGAGGCCAGATTCTGGGGCCTTCTGCAAAAGTAAATTTTACCAAACTAGAAAAAGTAAATGCATTCATATGTTCATTCACCTAATACTGATTCAGGGCCTACCGTGTGTAAGACACAAAGAAAGCATGCCAGGGGCGTGGAAATGCTTTCAGTAAGAGGAAAATAAAGAGACAACATTAAAGGCAGGGTGTAGGAGTGTTTAAAGGTTGCCTCTGATATTGGTCACTTCACAACAACACAATTGATCTTGAAAACAAGTATCCCCCTTTGGTGCATTTATTTATTTATTTATTTATTTATTTATTTATTTATTTATTTATTTATTTTTGAGACAGTCTCGTTCTGTTGCTCAGGCTGGAGTGCAGTGGCATAATCTCTGCTCACTGCAACCTCCGCCTCCTAGTTCTAAGCGATTCTCTTGCCTCAGCCTCCCGAGAAGCTGGGATTACAGGCGCACGCCACCATGCCTGGCTAATTCTGTACTTTTAGTAGAGACGAGATTTCACCACATTGGTCAGGCTAGTCTCAAACTCCTGACCTCAGGTGATCCACCCACCTAGACTGCCCAAAGTGCTGGGATTACAGGTGTGAGCTGCCGCACCCGGCCGTGTGGTGCTTTTAAACACATAAAAAATGAAGTGAGGAGCTTATAAAGAATTAAGTGCACTGTTTTGATGAGGCACTAGACATGAAGGTTCATTTAGGAAACATTTATTAAACATCTGCTTTGTGTATGGCACTTTGCTAGGTGCTGGATATTCAAAACTACCCAAGACATAGTTCTTAAGTCTTGAAAAGGTCACAGTCTAGTTGGTTAGACAGACGTGTAACTGAATACATTTCACCATAGTGAACATTTCATCATAATGTGAATGTTGAAAGGACTGTGAGAGATTAGCTAGTCCAATCCCATTGATTTACAAAGGAAGAAATAAAGTTCAGGGAGGCTTACCCAAAGTTATGTAATTAATGGAGGAGCCAGCAGTAGAATCCAAGGTCTTCTGCTGCTACAATCTAGTACTTTTTCCATCATACCAGTCTGTCCCCCCTTAGGCCCCCCTAGACTTTTACTCTAAGAGCTCCATTAGGATTTTGCAAACACATAGTGAACCTAAATTGGATAGCTATTTCTGGCTGCCAAACCTGCTACATTTTAGGTGCATGCACATGAGTGCAGGGGGAGTGCATTTCATGTCATTATCATTCAGGAAGAAAGGCTTTGGCTGTCAAGAGGTGCTCAGTGATGCAGGCCCTTTCTGTTTTGGCCATTAAGGGCCTGATTGCTCCCAGCTCCCAGCTGGTTATGAGAGTGTGAATTCTGCCATCCCCAGGGAATGCCTGAACTAAACCAGAAAACATATGTAAACTCTGCCTTGTTCGTGTTTTATGATCACCAACTCTAAGTAATATGTACCAAATGGTGGGGGTAGGGGAATCACTGGCCAGGTGTGATCCAGCCCATACTCAGTACGGGTCAAAAAGGGACTGGGCATTTATGAGGGCGAAGGGAAGTCAGAGCTGCAGAACTCTATTTCACATTAACAAACCCACAGAATGCCTCAAAGCAAAAGCTGGTTTAAAACTAAAGCTTTAATGAGATTCTCCAGTAGCACCCTCACCTTCCTGTTGCGATAAAATGTAAAAACCTGCCATTCAGTCCTGCTTGAGGTTCAGTTGTGGTGAAAGACTTCTTTAAAAATATCCTCTTCCTGAGCTCTGCTGGGATATCCTTTCGAGATGGTTTTAAGCCATGACGTGAGGTCTGCCACACAGAGACTTTGCCTAGTTGTTTTTGTGGCTGTCATCTACCCAGATTATGAAGATTGCTTCGGTCTTCTAAGTGAGTGTGGTACTGTTCGGTTTTTTAAGTGTGCCTGGTTGGTGCTTTAGTTTTCTCTAGCATAGTTCTCAATACTTCAGACTACCAAATGAAGGCAGGCAGACAAATACTGGGGTATTGTCTCTGGCAGCACCACTGGAGGTGGTAAAGGATCCTGTTCTCAAACTCGGCTCATCATCACAATCACCTGGGTTACTTGTTGGACACATTCCTGGAGTCCACCCCGCAGAGATTTTGATACCAAAGGTGTGTGAAGAGGTCAGATGATTTTCTTTCGTTTTGTTCTGTTTTGTTTTTTGAGACAGGGTCTCACTCTGTCACCCAGGCTGGAGTGCAGTGGCTCGATCTTGGTTCACTGCAACCTCTGCCTCCCAGGCCCAAGCGATTCTCATGCCTCGGCCTCCCGAGTAGCTAGGATTACAGGCGCGTGCCAAGACACCTGGCTAATTTTTTGTATTTTTAGTAGAGATGGGGTTTCACTATGTTGGCCAGGCTGGTCTCGAACTCCTGGTCTCAAGCAATCCACCTGCCTCAACCTCCCAAAGTGCTAGGATTACAGGCTTGAGCCACTGTGCCCAAATGATTTTTCTTTTTCTTTCTTTTTTTTTTGAAACGGAGTCTTGCTCTGTCACCCAGGCTGGAGTGCAGTGGCGCGATCTCGGCTCACTGCAAGCTCCACCTCCTGGGTTTACGCCATTCTCCTGTCTCAGCCTCCCGAGTAGCTGGGACTACAGGCGCCCGCCACCTCGCCCGGCTAATTTTTTGTATTTTTAGTAGAGACGGGGTTTCACCGTGTTAGACAGGATGGTCTCGATCTCCTGACCTCGTGATCCGCCCGCCTCGGCCTCCCAAAGTGCCGGGATTACAGGCTTGAGCCACTGCGCCCAGCCCAAATGATTTTTCATTTAAGAAATGTCCCAGTTGATTCTGATGCTTCCTTGGGAGCATATCCAGCCACCTCATTTGGAAGATAAAGAAAATAAGCCCCAGAGGTTGGAAGTGAATGGCCTATGTTCCACAGACAATTAGTGGCAAAGCTAGGACCTTTAATTCTTCATCTATAAAATGGGGTTGAGATATGGCAATTAAATGCAATGTTAGGTTCAGGAACATGGCAAATACTCACTAAGTCCCAGTCCAGTACTCTTTCTTAGTACAGTGATCTAAGTGCCAATTGAAAAATGAGTTTTTCTTAAACTTATTTTTAGGTGCCATGATCTCTTAATGTTATTTTAGTCTAAATGAAGTAAATAAAAATGTAAGTGTGTGAGAATGTGTGTGTAAATACATGTGTGTGTGGGGGGGAGGGGAGAAGGGAGGGAGGGAGGGGGAAAGAGAAGATTTGTGCTGATAATCCAAGAAAGTATTAATGATGAGACTATAAATAGATCCGTTTTGCAAACTGAGGTAAATATCTGTACAAACTAGGATAAATATCTTGGCCCCAAGTGAGAATTGAATAGATCTTTAGCAGTATTTGGGTGAAAGTATCACTATTAAATTTATCAGTGCATTATTGAATTCTACATCTTATACCTTAAAGCAACTACAAATATGTACCATTTTGCAATACATATATTTTCAGTGTTGTTACACCCAAACTGCTGAAAGCCACAGCTTCTTTTTAAAATACAACTGTTTTTATCCTGAAAACCATTTTGATTGCTGTTACCATATACCTATGTGTGGACTATATGCATAGCCATTGTATATTTCATGTATAATTTATCAATTTACTAAATGATTAATAATTAGCATGTTGGATGTTTATCCCTCTCCCAGAAACTTTCCCAAAACTGTCTGTAATTTTGTTCACTTCCTTTAATCCCCAAAGTAACTACTCACATGACTTCACATGGCGATTGGCACTTTTATTTTTCTGCGTGTACACACATACATACTATCTTTATTGATTCATTTCAGCATTTCTCAGAGTTAGTGCTTCCTCTCCCACAATTTCATTACCTTGGCTTGTTCTATTCTTCCTTGAACATTGTGTAGAATTGCAACCTTTTCTACCACTATTATTTCTCCCTTTCTTTTTTCATTGTGATATTCATTTTAGCACTATCTGAAATAGTATTCATTACAGGAAGCATTTATTGAGCTTCTAATAATGGAAGCACTATGGTAGCCACTGTGGATCAGAGGGAATAGCTGGAAAGATGCACATGACTCTGTTGTGTTGCCCTCAGTGGTCACTTGGCTAGTAGGTGGCAGAACTGGTATTCAAAGCTGAATCTGTCTGACTCCAAAGCTCATGCTCTTAACCATTACTCTATATTGCTCTCTCAAGTAGTTCTATTCTCTTCAGCAGAATCTTTATTCCCCAAACACAGACTAAGTAGGTTTTTATTATATTATTTAATATCCTGTATTACTCCCTACTGTTTTTCCAGCTGCACAATCAGTTTTTGAATTAATTCTCCCTCCTTGGAGACTTTTGCTCTAGTATTTCCCAATGAAGTACTAAAAGGCATGAGATTTTTCATCTTCCTAACACTTAAAGGAACAGAGTAGTTTCAAGGAGAAGAAGGAATGTTTGTGCAGGTGATGGAAGGTCCAGTCACACAGTCAGATGACTTGGCCTAGAATCTATGTGAGCAGTGCCGGTGGTGAGAAAGAGATTCTCTTCTACTTGCAAAGTTGGAAATCTGCCAATTGGACCAACAGATAGTTTTTAATGCATCTGCCTTTGATTCCGGACATTAGAAGAACATCAGATCTCCAGTATGGAGTGTCCTTGGCATTTAATAATAGTAACATTGCCTACTGAGAACCTAACATATCCAAGTACATCCATTTCCTTTGCTAGGATTTCTGAAGTCAGTATTTATTTTTGTGTGCCAGGAAGCTCTGGGGAAGAGTCTCTGTTGATCCTCAATAATAATTAACTCCATCAAACTCTTATATTTTGCTGTCAGTGTGAGTGACTGTAAGTCATCTTACCTTCCTCTCCACTGTTGAAGGCTGAGGTTATTTCTCAGGTGTCAGAATGTCAGTGTTTTTCTCCTCATGCTATCACTTTGGACTTTCATTTTTCAGTCTCAGATAGAGATACTTTGTCTGAATTCATACAAGCTGTTTTCAGTATCAAGTGATTTGAAAGTGATAAAAACAAGTAAATGGCTCACTACCTAATTGGTGTCTGCAGGTCAGCATCTAGAACAATGGTAAGGAAATTTACTTACACGAGGTTTATTTCTGGAAAGACAAAAACTGTTTACAGGTTGCCATCATTTTTTCATTCACAATCAAAATAGCTTCAGTGATTTCCATGGAGAAAATATATAGTTTTAAAACACACATTACCTATTTATTGCAAGAATACAAATGAAAAAAATTGGCACCATGTTTTAGGCAATAAATGTTAACTTTATGGTAGGTTTCAAAAAGTGGTTACATAAAGGGAGCCTTTTTTAATGTTGCATCCTAAAATTATACATATATTACAGGTCATGTTAAGAAATTAGATGGGTTCTTCATAAATCTAGAATTGCTTGCCTTTGCCTTGGCATAATTGCTAGTTGCTTATATGTTCTGAATTTTTAGAGAGAAATTTTACATCCTTTCTGTGGTCAGTGGACTGATGTGGCAGGAACACATCGAGAAATAGGAACACTTTTACACTGTTGGTGGGATTGTAAACTAGTTCAACCATTATGGAAAACAGTATGGCAATTCCTCAAGGATCTAGAACTAGATGTACCATATGACCCAGCCATCCCACTACCCCACTACTGGGTATATACCCAAAGGATTATAAATTATGCTACTACAAAGACACATGCACACGTATGTTTATTGCGGCACTATTCACAATAGCAAAGACTTGGAATCAACCCAAATGTCCATCAGTGACAGACTGGATTAAGAAAATGTGGCACATATACACCATGGAATACTATGCAGCCATAAAAAAGGATGAGTTTGCGTCCTTTGTAGGGACATGGATGCAGCTGGAAACCATCATTCTTAGCAAA